>NC_079492.1:121597041-121900072 GCF_020520425.1 Spinacia oleracea
GACGTTTATGTAAGTAACCGTACTCTATTCTTTTCTTCACACAACTGTTATATTAGAAATGCGTACTATATACTTCTATATAACGCTTAGCAAACTTAAGCGTACTCTATTCAACGTTTCTTATTCCAACTTTTGTAGTAGTGTTTAGAGGCCTTAAACACACCTCTGATCCACCTGCATAAAGTCTCAATCCCAACTGGTCTGTGAGGAACACCAAGCCAGTGCATGATAGCAGCAAAACATTTACTAGCATAAATGCATGATCCAAATAAGTGGTCTTGAGTTTCAGGAGCAGACCCACAAATCACACATGTATCAGAAGCAGCAATGCCCATATGACACAATCTAGCACAGGTGGGGAGCCTGTGCAACATGGCTAGCCAGAGAATAAACCTATGTTTAGGTATTACAGTTCTAGCCCAGATAATGTTAGACCAGTATAAATCCACACCAGGGCCTTGTAACTGCTTGTACACCTGAGAAATGGAGTATTGATGTCCCACATGCCAAGTGTCACATCTCAGGTTTTGAACAAGTTCCTGTTTGACTTTACAAATATATTTGAAGCCCCAAATAGCAGTTTTAGGAGCTTCAAAATCCCACCAGTTAGACTGTTTCACATAAACCTCATTAATCCATTTAACCCATAAAGAATCCTGTTTTTGGGCAATATTCCAAACCAACTTCCCTATTGCAGCTTTATTCCACATCAAGATGTTCCTAATACCAAGACCACAAGCACTACAAAAAAAAGCTCATATAGCGACGGACCAAATCCGTCTCTAAATTGGTCAAATCCGTCGCTATGTGTGCTTAGGGACGGATTTAGGGACGGATAACGTCCGTTACTAAAAACCTTGTCGCTAATTCAATTTAGGGACCGATTCCATAAAATCCGTATCTAATATTTAGAGACGGATTTATAAATCCGTCCCTAAATTTAGGAACGGATTCAAAAATCCGTATCTAATATTTAGAGACGAATTTTTGAATCCGTCCCTAAATTTAGAGACGGATTTAAAAATCCGTCTCTAAAATTTAGGGACCGATTCAAAAATCCGTCTCTAAAATTTAGGGACGGAATTTGAATCCGTCTCTAAATTTACAAGTATAAAAATAATTGCAACCTATTGTTAGATGTTCGGTTCAACTCGGTCCCATTACCGGTTCGAAATCTCGCTTAGGTCAACCCGGTCCAGCTTTGCAAGGGGAAGGGATAAGGGGAATCGAACTTGTGACCTCAAAGTCACGAGGAGAAACTCTAACCAACCACACCAAATACAACTTGTATTCTTCTATGTGTGAAATTGATAATAAGTAAAAGAAATATTAGAAACGGATCTAGAAAATCCGTCTCTAAACTAGGGACGGATTTAACATTCCGTCTCTAAATTAGGGACGGATTTAAAATTCTACCTCTAATTTAGAGAATTTGCTAAAACACATTAGGGACAGATTTTAAAATTCGCTCTCTAATTTAGATCTAACTTTCTACGAAGAGTCTATGAGAAATTGCTAGTGGATTTTACGTTTTGAAATTGCTAAAACACATTAGGGACGAATTTTGAAATCCGTCCCTAACTTAGAGACGGATTTTGGAATCCTTCCCTAACGTAGAGACGGATTTCAAAATCCGTCCCTAACCTAGAGACGGATTTGAAATCCGTCCCTACCTTAGAAACGGATTTGAAATTCGTCCCTAAATTAGAGACGGATTTTGAAATCCGTCCCTAAATTAGAGACGGATTTATAAATCCCTCGATAAAAGTATCGACGGATTTCCAAAATCCGTCTCTAAATAAATTTAGAGACAGATGTTGAATATTCCGTCTCTAAATTAGAAACGGATATAAATCCGTCTCTATATATCCGTTGCTATACGAGATTTTTTTTGTAGTGCAGTTTTCTTGGTCTCACACATTTTCTCCCAACTAACATAGCCATGTTTTGAGCTAACTGGATCTCCTGGCCAGAGAAAAGCTCTGCAGAGTGAAATAATCTGTTTAAGAACAACTTTTGGGAGGATAAAAATCTGCCCCCAGTACACATGAATGCTCATCAAGACAACATTAATAAGGACCAATCTCCCTGCATAAGATATGTGTCTAGATTGCCATACCCTTATCCTTGTTGTGATCTTTTCCACCAATTGCTCACAATCAGCTACATTCAGTTCCTTGGTGCCTAAATAATTGTGTAATTTAAAAAAGAACGGAGAAAGTAATATAATATAGGGTCTTATTACCCTGCGGTTAGCGAGTCGGGGTCTACTAAGCGATATGGTTATGAAGATATGGTGTAATAAAAGATGACAGTGGATCAAATTGGGTCGAATTTTACGAATTTTGTTATCCGGATGAAACACTATAAGAGGGGGGTGAATTGTAATATGGAACTTGCTAGCCAATTTTGCGGAATTATAATGGAACTCAAAGCAAGTAGAGAAACAATGCAAGAGAGATTTTACGAGGAAACTTTATGGGCCCAACTAGAAAGAAAAACCCCGACCCAATAGGGATACTCAAACTCTTTTCACTATAGGGCAACAACTCAGTTACAATCCTATAAGAAACTCGAGCATTACTTAGTTCCTCTACGAACTCAAGTTCTCAATAGTTGTTCCCTCAAACAACTACACTCTCACTGACTTCCCTAGAAGTCTCTCTTGACTCTTTGACTTCACTCAAAGCCTCCTTGTTTCTCTCTTATAGACTTCACTCAAAGCCTACCCAAATACAACATGAACTCACTCAAATTCCTACGCCATACACATCAAGAACTCACTAAAGTTCCTGCCCAAAACTTTATACAAGAATTCACTCAAACCCTTGACAAATCCCCCTTTATAAGAGCTCACTTAAACCCTTTACCAACTCTCAAAATAAACACTTAAAGATTGGTATCTCTATAATACGTAGAACATGAAAGAACAACGAGGAACATGGAACTGGAAAGAACTTGGAACAAAGGAACTGACTTAGCAATGTGGAAGGAAAATTTCTTTTATGCGTGATATCTCCACCTAAACCAGACTTTCTGGAATAACTACTTGAGTCAGAAAATTGGAATGAATGACAAGATCCTCTGTTATAGTGTTGGAACTCCTAACCGCTTCCCCCTTAATCTCCTCAACTAACTGCTATGTTCCCATGATGCTATGCATGTTCCCATGACCTATTAAGTTGATAAATTACAACGTGGGAATGAAGCAGTCAAAGTCTCACATCATATTTATAGTAAAACAGTTAGAGTAGAAATAGGAAACAAAAAGATAATAAATACTTAGAGAATAAGAAATGTTTTATCAAAATATAATCCAAGAGATATTTTTCCAAAAATCACTTTTTATTTATTTTCTTATGCAAAATTATTTTACTGAAAACTTCTTCATGCATAAATGTGACATGAATACATGAGTTCCCGTCCGTACAGGAACTCGAGTCTACAAGTTCCAATACTAACAAAAACTCATTATACGTATTATAAATTTAGACTCTTTATTTTCAAAAAACATAAGATAAAATAAATAAACAAAAGATATAATTAAAATTGAAATCCTACTAAGTTAAAGTTGATTTTATTAAAAACTTATCTTTTATTTAAAACTAAATCTTATCCTAAAATAACTGGTGCATATTATCTAAAACACTTAACCAAGTATAGAGTTATTAAGAAACAAACTCTAAATAAATCCCTACAGATTATGATAATAATATGCAAAAGATTCACTGACTCATAGATTCTTTTGACTCTAAGTTATACGAGTTCCTTTTGACACCTTGTGCCATTACCTTTCACGTTTCCACATACTTACATGAATCCTAGAAAATAAACTCTTATTTCTTGTCTTCATGTTCCACGTTGCTCCGCATGTTGGTTGTTCCTCAGGAACAAGTGCTCCACATATTGTTTTTTCCTAAGGAACTCGACAGTGTTCCCTTCAGGCACTTTCATGTCTTCATGTTCCATGTTGCTCATGTTGGTTGTTCCTCGGGAACTCGGTAGTGTTCCCTTCAGGAACTTTCTAAGAACAAGTGCTCTGCATGTTGATTGTTACTCAGGAAGTCGGTAGTGTTCCCTTCGGGAACTTTTCTATGCTCTAGCTTGTTTGGAGTTCCTCCTTAGGAACTGTTGTGCAGTTCCAGCTCTGGAAGTTTATGCTTCTTTGCTATAAGAATCTCACAATCATCAACATCCAGTAAGATTTATTATTGGTGACTTGGGGACAACCATTTATTAATGATCCTTTCACACATATAACTTGAAAACCACATTAGGTGATTATTTTAGTTTGTCATCATCAAAACCATATTGGATCAACAATTTCCCCCTTTTTGGTGATGACAAACCAAGGAAAAGTAATAATAAAAATTAACGGGAACTTAGTAGCAAGATCGTTATTTAGTAAGGAATAAAACATAAATAAATAATAATCATCTTATAAAAGTAGGAAGTAAATATCTTTGTCTTTTCTCTTCCCCTTTGACATCATCAAAAAATATATTTCGTTTCAAGGATTTATAAACAGTCTTCCAAACGTACATTGACACCACACCACCAAGAACATATAGTTAATGGTCAAACATGAGGCAAAAGAAAATATTAATTTGCTCAAACGTCAATCTAGTAATATTAGCCATCCTCACGCATACATCAATAAATCAGTCAAAGAAGCTAAAGTGTAGTTGTCAACAAGTATAATCTCATTTTCACCAAAGTGCAACACATTAAAAACACAAGTCAAATTTCCAATGAGTTCCAAAAGAAATAAATAATTAAAGAAAATTTATGAAGTAATTAAGATAGGCAGACTTATGGGATTAATAGATTTATTCCTTTGTCACTTGTTTCTCAAGCATGCCTCCCTTTATCTCGAAATTTCAACTGAAGTTCCTCCTCGTAATATTCATTGTTCCTTCTCTTTCTTCATCTATTCTTATTTAGCAGTACTTAGTTTCCTTTTCTTCGTATAATTTCTTTGAAGTTTTTTGATAGTTCCTTGATTCAATTTTTGTAGGAACTTACGTTTATGGTGTAAGTTCCCTTGTGGATCATTAAATAACTTGATATTTTTGAAAGATAATTCTTTGAGATATTGATAGCTTCATTTGCATTTCAACTTGGAAACTTAACTGCTTGTAGGAACTTCTTATCCCTTCTATTTCTTCCTTCACACAACTCTCCTTTTATTCCCCTTTTTTTTTTTTTTTTTTTTTTTTTTTTCTCCTGTCTCCTTTTTTTTCATCTCCTTTAATTTTTCCTTTCTGAATTATTCATGAAAACTCTATTTATCACATTCCTTCTTAGTTCCCCTCAAAAATTGTACATCATTTAAGTGACAAAGGAGAAATATTTATTAAAGGATTTTTATATAGTGATGAATTTTGGAGAATGTTTTTGAAAAGAAAAAGAGATCAATGTGTGATATAAATTGATTTTGTGATCTTTAATATGTTGTAGGGATACGGTAGAAAAAGTGTAGGAAATATTTTTGTGAGGAACACGAGTTTAATTGTTAGATATCATGGAAGAAATAATTTATCACACATTTACAGAATTTGGACATTCTTAAGAGTGCACATGGTTCGAATGAAAATTCCTTGTTTTGTTACATAAGGAAATGAAACATCACTGTTTTCTTCTTTTTCCTTTTTTTAACGTATAAGAAGTTTGGAAACTTAGGGTAGTATTACAAAGACATCAGTGAGTCCTTAATTCAATTCGAGCTCATGACTACGTACAATACATAGAAAAATTGTAGTGCCAATTTTATAAGGAAGACTACTCACATAAACTCTACACGCATAACACAGAATTCAATAAGTCTTAGGAAAATTTGTAATTATTAATCCAACCTTTTCCCGGTTTTCTTTAATTAAGCCTACCTATGAGATATTTCTAAATAATCCAACCTTTATGACCCAACTAATATTATTAAGCCTGGATGACCGGTTACCTGCTACAAAGTCAAGGAAAATTTGTAATTATTAATCCAACCTTTGCCCGATTTTCTTTAATTAAGCCTACCTATGCGATATTTCTAAATAATCCAACCTTTATGACCCAACTACTATTATTAAGCCTAGATGACCGGTTACCTGCTACAAAGTCAACGTTAAAAACGTTGACAACCTAAAGTTGGTTTCCCTCCTAAAATATTGGACACGTCATCATCACTTGCCACCTAAACAAGGATTTTATTTTTTTTTCAAAAAACCCTTAACCCTTCTCTTCTCTGTACCGTGTTTCAATTCATCTCTCTTCCATTACTGCTGCTTTAACCACAATTGTACTGGTTCATGACATCATCAGCGATTTTCTTGTGGAAATAGGTGACTTCATCCACGCGCATTCAAGTTTCGTCTCCAAAATCGTACAATTGAAGGTGAACTTACGAACCTTAGCGTTTTTGTTCCTTTTTTGGTAAATTTTGAATTTTGGGCTTCCTTGATGGTCAGTTCGTAAAAACCCGAGCTGTTGCAATAATATTGTTTTTTTTTTTTTATGTTGTGGGATGTTGGTTATTGTGGTCTTGTTGAAAATTTAGAAAGAAAAAAAAAACCTTGAATTTGAAGAAGATCCAGATCCAACAGGCAATTGCTTTACCCCAGCCATAGCAATTGCTGATTATTTTTTATGAACTTCGAATGAAGAGGTATGACCGTATGAGGGATCGGCAATGGTGGAGAAGAGGTAGAAGAGAAATAATGGAGAGGAGTGCAGAGATGAAGCAGAAAATCGCAGAGGAGAGAGGAACGAAAATTAAAATAGCAATTAAAGAAAATTAGGGGAAAAAAATTTAAAAAAAATTATAATCGTTATATGCCACGTAAGGGTGAATACCGCCTATAGCAGGTTAGTAACTTGTTAGGCTTAATAATAGTAGTTGTGTCATAAAGGTTGGATTATTTAGAAATATCGCATAGGTAGGCTTAATTAAAGAAAATCGGGCAAAGGTTGGATTAATAATTACAAATTTTCCTAAGTCTTAAGGAAAACTTAAGGAAACTTCAACAAATTTCAAACTTAAATAAGATTTTCCTATTATTAATAAGCTTTTTAGTGAGAGAATAAAATATATAGCTAATGAATTACTAGGAACGACTAGTGTCATGCGTTGTTCCCCCTCACTTAGGCATTCATAAGTCTAGTTGTTAGAACTAGGAACACTACTTTGCTTAGGTTCCATTTTGAAAAGAAAAAAAATTAGAATATTGAAAAGAAACAAACCTCATATACAACTCAAAGTCATAATTTCCCCTTAAACATAGTTGAGAATTGATGAGTCATATTTTTATAGGGTATTTTAGGCGCATTTAGGTTGCATTATTAGGCATTTATATCATTTTAGTTGCATTTAGGATCACATTTGCATAAGTTATCGTTGTCGTACTCTATTACGCCCCGTTTGCGTTTTCTTTATGTTTCAGGTGATTTTACGGTCATTTGGATGCTTTCGGAGTGTTATGAGTTGATTTGGATGATGAACGGATGAAATGTTGACTCGAGGATCATTTCATGTCTCTAGGGATAATTTTGAGTTAACAACGAAGCTAAACGCTATTTTTCTAAGCATCAAAACGGACAAGCGTTCACTCTTTTGATGATATCTCAAGTTCTACAAGTCAGAATGAGACGATATTGATTGGGCTAGAAATTAGGCTTCACGAGCTTTCCAACGACAGGTCACACGTCCTTATAGGCATTGTAGAACAAGAGTTATGACATAAACAAGATGGCTCGACTATCCGATTCGCCCACAACCCAAACCGATGGCCCGATTCCACTCCTTGGGCGCGAAAACCAGCGATGGGCCAGCGGGCCCGCTGGTTTCTGCGCCCAAGTGATTTCCGCCCGTGTTTTGGTCTTCGTGATCGTCCAATTAAATCTTAGCTTATGTAATTGTTATTTTTTTCCTATTTTGTTTAGAATTTAGGAAGCATATAAATACTTCAAGGGAATGCTTTTATCCCTTATGCTTTTATTTTCCTAAGGTTTTAATTCTCTTAGAATTCTATTTTAGCGTTTTCTTTTCTCTTCTCCTTTCATGAACCCTAGATTTTCTTAAAACTCCATTAATGTAACTCTTTGAGGTATTATCGAATTTTCTCTTTATTTTGTTTTTTAAAAAAATAATTAATTTTCCTCTCAGCGTTCCTTCGCAAACAACCCACGACACCCTCCTTCAACCTTCTCCCTGCCGACCTCCGCACCACCAGAAGCCACCGCCGTCAGCCACCGTCTCCAGCCACCTGCACCACGGTGGTCGGCGCACCAGCCTGCATATCTTCCCTCACCCATGGCACCGCACCACCAGCCCTCCTTCGACTCTCTCTCAAACATCCTCCCCTCTACCGTCCACCTGAACCAACCGGCCATGCACACTGCACCACGGTCGGCCGTCGGCCACCACCAACCGCCCCCCTTCGCTTCCCCACCAGTTGTCCCTCTCCGATCGTTTTCGCCCAACCACCATCACCCACAAGCAACCTTCCGCACACAGCCTTCCCCTCGCCATCTTTCTCCGCGCCACCGACCCTCCACCTTCTCTCACCCTACGACGTCCACCACATCACCGCCGCCGGCCGCCTGCAATACGGTGGTCGGCGCACCGTACCACCAGCCCACCATCCACCAACTTCCCTCCTCTTCTCCTCTCCAATCTCCCATATTCACCAATATTTTATTCATGAATTTAAAACCTAACTTTTGAAATCAATTTGGGGGTTTTTAATTCATTGTGAGCATTAGCAAATTGTGTAGTATTAGTGCTCGTTTGCGGAATTCATGCGAGTTCGCAACCAAATTCTGGTCTTTGTGGTGCACAAAAGATATTAAAATTTCAATTTTTCTAAAGTTTAAAATCATATTTTGAAAAGAAAATTGGAATTTTGATGACAATATTGGTTGTTGAATTCAAATATTTGTCATTGTTGTGAATATTATATGAATTAATTGTTGAGATTGGTTAACGTTTGTTGATTGTTGAGTTCAAATTGTCAGCATTGGGAGATTATTGATTATTGCTTGAACTATTCGTTGGGATTGATCGTTGAATCTTGAAGTATGCACCGTCTTGGTTGATTGGAGTATTTTAAATCGTGGTTGTTGCATCATGAAAGCAACTAATCCAACTAGCTCTCACCCAAATCCACCACATCCGTGAAGATTTGCGTCGTCAGTTTGAAGCTTCTGGCCACACCGCTTCTACTGTCGACAGTTCTACCGAGTCATCCTCGGCAGACGAGGCTCGTCACGAGTGAGCACTTTCCATCTCTCTTCCTTGTTTGAATTATTTTGTTGTTATTTTCACAGTGAGGGCACTGTGTTTTTTTTAGCTTGGGGGAGGGATATCTATCTTTATTGCTTTCTAGTATGGTATTATTGTTTTTTTAGATGTTGTACGCTTTGTACCATCCATTAGGGGTGGGAGTTTACGTGCAACGAAAAAAAATGTACTGCTTTCCTAGTGTTATTGTTCAATTTAGTTGCATTTTTTGCATTCTTATGTCTTTATACCCTGCATTGTGCAATTGACTTTCAAACTATGTTCGGGCTTTACTTGACTCTCTTGAGCTTCTTTTGAACTTAGTTATGATTCTGAAATTCAGTCGGTCATGTTATACATTGGTACCTTCTTGGCATTGTGTGAACCAATTGAATGGTATGCGGTAAGATGTTGGTCTCGTGTCAAGAATAGGTACCCAATTATCTTGTAGGTCACCTTACTATGTGTTTGTGTGATTGATGTGACTTGTTATCGTATGATTTTGGCTTGAGATTCATTAGTAGTTTAGTTGCAACTCACGCATGCCGCGTATGACAGATGCCATTCTCTTAGGAAGCCTTTAGACGAATTTAGAAACATCAGTTCCTGCCTTTCATACCCATGTTGTAGCCTTGTCCGTTTATTCTTTTAACTCCACAAAATTGAGCCCTATTAGCCCCGTTGGTTACTTGTCCCGAGTCTAGCTTGGGGGAGCTTCGGTGTTCGTAATGGTTTCATTAATGTTGATTGATTGGCACACTAAGCCAATAGATCGTGGTTCGAGACTATGTTTGGATTTGTGGTTGGAAATGGTGTATATTATTGTTGGCACCCAAGCTTGTAACAGTTAGCATTAGTATTTATTTTTGTACTTTCATTTTCATCAATTTATTTCATCTCAAATTTGAAAAAAAAATAGACAAAAAATAGACAAAAAAAAAAGGAAAAAAAAATAGAAAAATCAAAGAAAAATCAAAAATACATTTTTTTCGTTTTTGCATATAGTTTGAAGGCAAGGAAAGAGGATTGAACAAAGATCATTGACATTATATTATGTTCTTCCCCTTGGTTATAACTTGGTTGATTGTTCGGGTTTCATGGTTCAATGGAGTTGGATCCTCGGCATTATCACGCCGTTACGTATAGTTCACCTTTGCTCCCCAAGTTGGACCTTACTCTCACTTTTTCCCAAATTATATCTTACCTTTTCTCTTCACCTAGCCCCATTACAAGCTTATTATAAAGACCTCTTGATCGGCATGTTTGTTTTATGATTGAGTGAAAATTGTTTCTTGCTATTGTCATCTTACCCCATGTTGCATCATATATTTATATTCTGCGAGGTATGCGGCGACGACTAGCTTGATTGAGAACAGTTTGAGGCTAAGCTTGGTTGTTTCGATTGTGGATCATGATGCTTTGTGGTTCTATTTGTATCCGAGCTAGATTTCTGTCTCAATACCTCCGTTTGATTGTTTGCTCGAGAGTTAGGTTGGTCTTACCATGGTTTTATGAAAGTCATGTGCGTCTTGTTTCTCTATCTTTGGTTTAGTGTTGCTTGGGGACAAGCAACAGTCTAGCTTGGGGGAAGAGTCATATTTGTATAGGGTATTTTAGGCGCATTTAGGTTGCATTATTAGGCATTTATATCATTTTAGTTGCATTTAGGATCACATTTGCATAAGTTATCGTTGTCGTACTATATTACGCCCCGTTTGTGTTTTCTTAATGTTTCAGGTGATTTTACGGTCATTTGGATGCTTGCGGAGTGTTATGAGTTGATTTGGATGATGAACGGATGGAATGTTGACTCGAGGATCATTGCATGTCTCTAGGGATAATTTTGAGTTAACAACGAAGCTAAACGCTATTTTTCTAAGCATCAAAACGGACAAGCGTTCACTCTTATGATGATATCTCAAGTTCTACATGTCGGAATGAGACGATTTTGATTGGGCTAGAAAGTAGGCTTCACGAGCTTTCCAACGACAGGTCACACGTCCTTATAGGAATTATAGAACAAGAGTTATGACATAAACAAGATGGCTCGACTATCCGATTCGCCCACAGCCCAAACCGACGGCCCGATTCCACTCCTTGGGCGCGAAAACTAGCGACGGACCAGCGGGCCCGCTGGTTTCTGCGCCCAAGTGATTTCTGCGCGTGTTTTGGTCTTCGTGATCGTCCAATTAAATTTAGCTTATGTAATTGTTATTTTTTTCCTATTTTGTTTAGAATTTAGGAAGCATATAAATACTTCAAGGGAATTCTTTTATCCCTTATGCTTTTATTTTCCTAAGGTTTTAATTCTCTTAGAATTCTATTTTAACGTTTTCTTTTCTCTTCTCCTTTCATGAACCCTAGATTTTCTTAAAACTCCATTAATGTAACTCTTTGAGGTATTATCGAATTTTCTCTTTATTTTGTTTATTGCTTTTAATTATGTTTTCATTCTTAGATTTGATTTGCATTGTTCGTTTCATGATTGAGTAGTTCGCTTTCTAGGGTTTGGGAATCCATGTTTATATTATGAATCCTTATTATTATTGTTGATGGTTTGATTATTCATTGATATTTCTAGTTGATTAGGTTTATATTGTTAATCTTTGCAATCTGATCAATTGTTTGATTAAATCATGCTAATAGGATTTAGAATCGAAAGATCGAATTTTAGAGGCTTACCTACAACTAACAATTCTGATTATGTTAGCGATCGTACTGCATATGTTGAATTGAGAGGGTTAAGACCCGACCGTAGGATTAACTTGTGCTCTAGATAATTTGAATATTTGAGTTGTTGATGATGTTTTGATTGATTCTAAACTATGAACATGGTGAACCGTTGCCCTAGATTTTTTAGTTTATTTTTCTATTTATTTTAGTTTAAACATTGAATCCTAAATTTCGTGACATTGTTAGTTCTGCCATACCTTGAAAGCTAGATTTAAATAGCCATCTCTATGTGGGTTCGACCCTGCTTACCCTACTACATTGTTAGGAGGTTTTGTTAGGATTTTATTTTTGACGGGTGTATGACAGCCTATTAAGAATCTTGAGGTGTTCCTTTATCCGGAAGTTCCTCTTCTTATTTTGACACTTGTTCCTATGCAGGGTGCTGATATAATGTGTCATAAAAAATGATGCACCCTCGTGAGTTCCTAAGTATAACTCATAGGTCGTCAATGATCCAGCGAGTTCCTCAATGTTGAACTTAAACTTACAGAAACTAGGAAAGAAACTGGTACGTACGTCAAGTCTCTGATAGATTAGTATGCACCTTTGCTTGTTCCTGTACCAATTTCTTAGTCAAGGGAACCCAACATGATTTGGGATCCTTCTTGTTAGTAGTAACTGTTAAGAATATAATTAACACAACTACTACTACCACGATACTATATGCATTCATATAAATGATATTCAATATATTCATGAAGCATATAAAATAAGTACTTTTTAGGCAGAAAAAAATAAGCATAATATAAAGTTGCCTAAAAATTAAAAACTCCAAGTTCCTTTGGTGTACATATTCATAGTTTGATATATAAGTTCCTTAAATAATTTTTTATTAAACTTATAATGTCCAAATGTAAAACCAATTAGAAAATCTGAAATTTGTCCCACAAAAACAAATTTGAGAAAATTTAAAATTGATTAAAAAGATTCAAAATTCATTTGAACAACTTTTATAAAAATCTTGTGAGGAACATGATTCAAATAAATAGTGTATGCATAAAAAGAATCTCAAACAAAGGACGCTTACCTCAAAAGCATCGATACAAATCCTTTTTATTGCAGCCATCATTTGTTCCTTGGAAAGGTGTTATAGTGAGTTTCTTTCTTGGTCTAAATTTATGTCCTAGATTATTATATATAACGAATGCAAACATTCTCGTTGTAGTCACTTAAGTTCCTTTGTGTTTCCATTATATGAGTTTCCTTTTCTTCTATGAATCTGTGGAACTTTCATTTTAAATTACAGGAACTTGTTCCTTGTGTGTTGGTTCCTTTGATGGAAGAACAGAAACGTGTTCCATCATTATGGGTCATCATAGTTTGAGAGATACATTCCGCGTAAAACAAACCCAAGGGAAACACTTTGTGCAGCTTAATGTTAGTAGGTTAGTCAAAAGAGATAATTCAATAAAGCATAACAATGGAGTAAACATAAAGTTCCTCAAAAATATTATCCCATATGAAAAGGAATTTCTTCTTTGTTCCTGTAAGCTAAGATCAATTTTTAAAACAGCGTGATCTTGTGCCAAATGTTGGATTGTTCCTCTTTTATAGGCACAACCCAAGTTATTGGGAGTTTGTTGGAGAGTAAGAAGAACGTGGTCAGCAGACGAGTTCCTTAGACATGAGTTCCTTTGACACGAATTCCTCAGACATGAGTTCCTCTGATACGAGTTTCTCAGACACGAGTTCTTCTAACAAGGGCTCCTCACACGAGTTTGTAATACCTCGTATTTTTTCGGAATTTATAAATATATTTTTAGGTATTTATAAAGGATTTTATGAATTTAATTACATTTAATGTGATTTAAATGTATTTTATTATAAATAATTTAATTTTTAATTATTTACGAAAACCATATTTTATTAAATAAATTAAATGAATTTATTTATTCGGGAATTGTTGGGTCGTATTTCAAAACTATTTTAACTATATTCCGAGCCCAATCCAATTCCGTTGGTAAACCCAACTAGGCTTGCTAGTAATTAATTCTATTTAAACCTAATTGCAAGCCCAACCTAATTTCCTAAAACCTAAGCCCACTAGTGATTGGAAACCTATAAATATAACCCCCCTCTCTTGATCCCCTCACAAAATCAGAATTTTCTCTCTCCTCTCTTGCTCTCCTCTCCTTAGTCCGCCCTTTTCCCTTCGTGCGCCCTCAGCCCCCACACACACACCGAGCACCTCGCTCGTGTGTGCCTCGCTGCTCGCCCCTCTCCTCGTGCCTTCGAGCACACTCGCACACCTCGCCTCACTCTCTCTTTTATCTCGCTCTCGCTCTTCGTCGCACGCACACACAACGCTGCTGCTGCTGTGCTGCGTTGTTGTTGTGTCGAGGGAGCCAGCGCCCAGCGAGGCCTCGCCCCGTGTCGCTGCCCCTGCTCACTCGTGCGCGCCCTGCCCCGCGTTGCACCTGTTGCTGATGTCCGTTCCTTGTGCCGCACACACAGACGGTGCTCGTGTGTGTTGTGTGTTGGTGTTCCGTATACTTTTTATCCTAATTCAATTCCATATTTAAATTATTATATTAAAATTATTGATTTTGATAATTTAAACTGTTGGAAACGGTTATGAACACCGTATATTGATGTTTTCGTATTTGAATTCATGAGATTGATTTTAATTGGAAGAGCAATAATATTCAGATTTAATAAAATAATAAAATGTCAATTTTTATTATCAAAACATGGGTTTTATGATTGCTTATCACTAGGGTTTAAATCCCAACTTAATAGGCAATTTATTTACATAATTTAATGATGATTTAAATTTTGGGAATCAAACTTAATTTTTAGATTTAATATAAAGCCTTAAAGTGTTGATTTTTAATGATTTTAAAGGCCAAAAGTCAATGTTTTTGTACTAGGACTTTAATTGACCAATTGAGACTATTAATTTATTAAGGAACGATGAATTTCTAATCAAAAAAAGGTTTTAGAATCTATAATAGTTTCTGAAAATTTAGCAAACATGGATAATAATTAAGATTCTTTATTTTAATTATAGGAGGTGATTTATAGCTTTGAGTCGTGATTCGCAAAGTGGCCCGCGTACTTAGGTATTCAAGGTACGTACATGACTAGGGTGACCACCCATTCCATGAGGATTATGTGATGTTTATTAATTGTGAATCATGTAAACTTAAAGTGTTGAGAATTCATGTTTGATGTGTGAACAAGCATATTGTTCATTTCGATGAACATAATTGTCTAGACTCTTCTAACAATAGTCCATTTCGATGTCATGTTCAACAAGCAAGACCCACATGTCTTAAATTAACCAACTTTCAGAAATCCATGCCATGGAATCATAGAATGTTGTCTTGTTGATATGGTCGTATGACATTTCCAAGGATATGTGGAACACAAATCAAAATATTTGATATGATCCATCCGAAGTTTGAATGTGAAGAGATTTGTTTGTTTATTAATCAATCATATGACTCAACCCATAAATGACCATCTCATTCAAATAAACGTTCAACGATTGTTTTTGTTTACTTTGAATGTGAGTCTTTCCGTGTCCAAACATAAAATTATTTATGATGATTAATGGAACATAATGCCATTAAGTTCCAGCCTTTGAAAGGACTTTAAAACAAACATAATTACCCTACAATTAATGTAGCAAAACTTTGCTTCATTTCCCACTTGTAGGTCAATAACCAGACTTAGCTCCTGGAATTTGAGTTCCTAACGAAAGTTAGAACCTCAAGCGGTAATCTAATACCATACGAGTTTATTTTCTAAGTCGCTTCTCTTTAACATAAACTTCAAGGTAGAAGTATAATTTCTTAATTCATTTCTTTTGTTCCCGTTTCCTATCCTTTCTAGCACCTTTTCTTATAGTCCAAAAGATTTTACTCTTTGCTTGATCTTCTTACTTTGTTACGTTTACAAAGTCCCTTTCTTTTATTTACTTTGAATGACCACATCGAATTAGTCTAGTTCATTATTGAATCAAAAGAAAATTGGTTACCTAAAAGAATAGGGTTGACCCACAAAACCCACCCCACGCCCGCGAACCCAAGGCCCACGCCCCGAGGCCCGAGCTCGGCCCGGCCCGCCGCGCGCGTGTGTAATATGTGTCCACCCACACCACTCTCACACTTTCTTAAACAAGAGTTACACCCATTCCCCAATTAATAAACAAGGAGAATATGAAGAGTTTTTTCCATGTGGGACTCTCAGCTCTTATTTTTCACTCTTTTTTTCCTTTGTGTTTCCCAATGAGAATTTACAACATAGTGTGGAATCTTCATTGGACTTATAAGTGAAACGAACTCTCCTCATTAGGTTGCCGGATTCATTTCATAATTCTCAAAAGTTATAGTGGACCGATATCTTCTCTACCTTATTGAGTTGCCCATACACATTTCATATTTCTCTGAAAATTTAACATTGTATAAATGCTCAAGTTTGTTAGGCCTTTCATACACTACAAGAAATTGTACCATTAACGACGGAAAATCTCTTCGCTAAATGCCAATAATCATTGATTAACGACGAGATTTTCTGTCGCGAACCCGTCATAAGAGGGGACCGTCATTAATGGAAAATCTCGTCGTTAACCCGTAGTAAAAGACATTTGCAACGGTTGTTCCCGTCTTTGTTTGGTTGTTATTAGGTTGTCATTAAAGATACAAATTCTTGTAGTGATAATTGGGCATTTATAGCTAAGCCACTAGTTAAGGGACGACCTTTATAGGATGTTCATTCCTAGTGAAGACTGTAATACCTTGTAGTGTGCTATAAATTCTAAGGACACTCACATGTGAAAGGGAGTGTTGAAACCCAATCTTACACACATGTGCATGAGTTGTTCTACATTGGAGAAATATGAGAGAAAATATCATCTTATAAACTTGTGAAGTTACTAAAAAATATTACCAATTGGTTTTAGTGTGAAACCTCCATTGAATTTATACGTGGACCGAACTCTCATTCTTCTTATTAGATTACCCATGTCCATTTCATATTTCTCTGAAAGTTAACTAATGTGACCTTTGAAAGTTGAGAGCTAAACTGAAAATTAGGGCAAAATTTAGAAACCGTTAATATTCGTTACTCCGTAATTAAGAAACGGAGGTAGTACGAACTTACGATGTTCATCGCCACGCGGCCCACTAAAAACTTTAGGAGTTGCCGTGAGTATTTGAAATGTAGAGAGTTTGGCGTGACTGTTTGAAATATAGTGATAGTAGTGACTCACCCGACTTTTACCAACAAGATTAATATCACAATATAAAGTTGTGTTATTTTACATACTTATATTCTTTACCAAATATTTTATATCCAGATATTTACAACCGAATTCCACCATAAATCAGTGTATGACAAATGTCACCATTCTATTAAACGTAACTTTTACAAAAACATGTTTGCAAAAATAATCCTATGATTGGTTTGGAAGGAATGCAACTTTAAGTAAACAACTCTCTCTAAGAAAGCTTTATTATTTCAGCTCGAGCTATAAATAGCAGCTTCCTGCCTATCTTACTTACCACAGTTACCATAATTACTAATCTCTTTCTCTCTCTAGCTTTCTCTTACTAGCTAGCTAATTTAAACTCCTTGTAATTTGTTCACTCACTATCTATCACTATTTAAATTAGAAAAGAAGTTCAAATTGAGCTAAACAAAATGGCATTAACACCAACTCAACTCCATCAATTAACCTTCATATTTGGCATACTTGGAAACATTGTTTCCTTTGGTGTCTTCTTGGCTCCATTGTAAGTTTTCCTCCTTTACTTCCTCAGCTAATTTCTATGTAACTCGCTCCTGCCCTATGAATTTATTAGTCACGTACGTTAATGGTGTAATTAACCTGAAAGAATCATGACGGACAGACGGAGGGAGTATATAGTCGATCTTAATTTGATTGTGTACGTACGTAGTGTTGTTAAATATATATAATTGAATTATAATATTAATTGTGGTAATGGTATGATAATATGTAGGCCAACATTTTGGAGGATATTCAAGAAGAAATCAACATTAGGGTTTCAATCAATACCTTATTCGGTTGCACTATTTAGTTCAATGCTATTGTTGTACTATGCATTCTTGAAGGAAACCAATGGAACAATGATTCTTACCATTAATACCATTGGTTGCGTAATCGAAGGAACATATCTCATTATCTACCTCATTTATGCTACTAAAGAAGCCAGGATTTATACAACCAAATTGGTGGGACTTTTCAATGTAGGAGTTTTTGGGCTCATAGTACTTACAACTATGTTGTTCGTTAAAGGGATGGATAAACACACGATGTTTTCAAAAGGCGGTATGCGTGTAAACATTGTTGGATGGATTTCTGGCATCTTCTCCGTTTGTGTCTTTGCTGCTCCTCTTAGCGTTATGGTAAGAAACTTTACTTATTCATCATCTCAAAAATAAAAATAAAATAAAAAAATGCATGTTAAATTAATATTTCTTACTACAAAATTAATTAATTTTACATGTTTATTGATATATTTGTTTTGGGTTGTAATTGCAGAGGCTGGTAATAAAAACAAAGAGTGTAGAATTCATGCCGTTTGGGCTATCATTCTCGCTTACACTTTGTGCGATCATATGGTTCTTTTACGGTTTCCTCATTAAGGACTTCTACATTGCGGTAAGTTAATTACTAAACCAAAAACAAACATTAATTAATACGATCGATTAATTATTGAATGTAATTTGGTGCTAATTATATATACATGTTATTATTTATTTGCAGTTGCCAAACATCCTTGGATTCGCGTTCGGAATAGCTCAGATGATATTGTACGTAATTTACAATCATTTATCAAAGAAGAAGAAAAACAACAACAACAATAATGGTGATGATCTCATGATAAAAGAAGTCGATATCATGCAACTTCAAGAGTTATCTATTAATATAAAACATGGAAATGTTGAGAAAATTGAGCAAGATTCTACAACTTTGGATCAACAAAACAAGCCAGCTGAGGTTATTGAAATTAATGTAGAAGAAATGGTTAAAGTGAACAATAATAATATTATTGTTAACGAGGTTGATGGGAAACCGGCCAATGGCGATGTGCCACGTGGAGATAATGCATGCTAATTAAGTATCTTGTACATCCACATGACTCCGTATATACGCTAGGTCCATGGTGAAGGATGAATTTGATGTTGCCAAAACAAAGAAAAGTATGGTGGTTCCATTAATTAAATGGAAATTTTAGGGGTCAAAAGAAAAGAAAAAGAGTTGACATGGATGTTTAATGTTTTAGAAGGCTAGAATTTTTTATCTTATGTAAATTCTCCAAAATGACTAGATTTATTTCACGTATTTCTAGTGGTAAATATTAATTTTATGTTGTTCTAGTGTATCACGTCTAACTCAGATGTATGGAATAATCACTTTTCATTAATAATATTATTGTTAACGAGGTTGATGGGAAACCGGCCATTGGAGATGTGCCACGTGGAGATAATGCATGCTAATTAAGTAGGTGTGATGGAAGATAGTGAAAAAATATTTTAATTGAATGTGAGACCATAATTTTGGGTAGTTGAAAGAGAGAATTAATAAAATACTAGATTAGATCCCGTGCACGCACGAATTTTGATAATTTTTTTTCATAAAATATTTAACTGATTATCTCCCAAACTATTGCATACTTATAACAGTTTTAACATACTCGTTTAAATTTATTCATCTAATGTGCATATTTAAAATGCTAATATGGCAAAATATTGGGTGATATATTTTTCATTATTAATATAACGATTTGACTAAAATATTACCAATTTAGAATAATTATAATTACGTCGTATCTATTATTCCAGTATTTAAAAACTAAATTTTGTTTCCATACATAAATATTTTATAAAAAAAGGTAGAGAATAAAAATAAAATAAAACAAATATTTTTTTTTGGAAAAGTGATTTTTGGTGGGAAAAAACCCCACCAGAAATTGACACGTGTCAATCTTGGTATCTCTTTTAGTATATAGTAATAGATTAGTGGTTTCATGCCATAAAAGAAAATGTGACAATTAAATTGGGACGGACGTAAATGGATAATGTGATAATTAAATTAGAACGGAGGAAATAATTTTTTTCATTGTTTGTTCTTGTTTTTACCTAGTTACGTTCTATATTTTTTATTTCTTACAACAAATGTTATAAATGTCCGCTTTTATGAAGGGTTTTGACTCATCTCCACAATAAATTTGAAGTATTGTAATTTCTTCATCCCCGTCTGAAAAGTCTGGAATCTCATTGTGGGGGGATCGAAAAAGTCTGTACCCGCCCTTTTTGTAGGGGCAAGGCGCTTGATTTCCCTCGTTATGTTGGAATGGCATTTGCAATTAAGGAAATGACTTTTTCTGCCTTAAATGGTGTATGGAGCCGCCATATAGTTTTATCCATGTCGGAGAAATCTAACAAAACACAATATTTACAATATAAGAGTAGCAACATATGATTACATCCGAAAAGGCTCAAATATTTGATCACAATAGCAATTGGTTCCTTTGTGATCTAGATTGGAGACGCCCCAACATATACATGCATGTGGATATAAATTGGGTTCGATCGGGGTTAAAGTTTATAGTACGGGGAGTGTCATACCACCCCTTAGTGGTCTTTACTAGCCTGAAACTTTGTGTAACAAATTAATGCAAGGACAAGCGTTATTTGTATTACTACTGAGTTAATGTTAATGCAAAAATAATATATACCAAATAATATGTCGAAATGATGATTTAGCTTGCTTTAAGGTGCTTAACAAAATATTCCGAATTGTCTAGAAGCATCTTATTAGGAGTGATCGAATAGATTATTATTTGAGTAGTTTATAAAGGGTGATAAAGCGGGTAAATAGTACGAAGTATAAATTTCACATTGCAACACAATATTAGAATTATGTCGCGGTTCTCAAAATCTTACCATTGTCTTTGCATGGACCTCATTTTAACCTTTAAATACCTGTGTTCCTAAATGACAAATTCATGTTCTTGATTCGATACCTCCAAAGTATCCTTACTGTTATCCTTAAGCGAGAATCTATTCTGAAAACTTTAGGAGATGGAGTTTGTGTAAGAATCTAACAAATCATACCAAATTTGATTCATATTGCCACCTCATCAATTAAATATTAAAATTACATTATAACCACTCTCAGCTCCTAGCACTACAAGAAATTGTACTATTAACGACGGGAAATCCCGTCGCGAAAGGCCAATAATCGTTTATTAACGACGGGATTTCCTGTCGCGAACCCGTCATAAAAGGGGGCCGTTGTTAATAGAAATCCCGTCGTAAATCCGTCGTAAAAGACATTTACGACGGTTATTCCCGTCATTGTTTCGTTGTTAGCCCCGTCGCAAAAGCCTTTTGCGACGGGATTTTTGACCCGTCGTAATTAGGTTGTCGTTAAAGATACAAATTCTTGTAGTGTAGGGCCGACACTGATGAAGAACGGACATTTTCCCGTGTCAAATGGAGCGTTTCGGTGTCAACGACGTTGTGCTTAATGCCTAGCTAAGAGAACAACCATAATCTATGAATTTCACTTTCCTTTGGGGTACATGTTTAGAACAAGTCAAAGAACATACAAGATAGGTTAACAAAAGTCCGCATAACATGCTCATAAACTCATCTCAAGTAAAGACATAACATCACAACTACTAGCAAAGGCTAGCATACACCAAGATTACATACAAGTAAAGGGAGAGAGATTTTTCATGCAATAGTTCTAGTAGGGGTCACCCGAATATAGGTCTAAAGAGAACTACTCACACATGGTAGAACTTAAGCGCGCCTAGATCAGATCTAGCTAAGCAAAACATACATGAAAACATAATTTTCTACTCCAGATAAAGAAAAACTCAACCTAAAAAATGAAATTGAAAATGAACACCAAGAACATAGTATTTTAGGTAAAGAAACTAAACTTCAAATCATAAACTGGAAATTTAGAAACTATATAAAATAAAAAATAAAAGTAATAAAGAGATTAAGTTAAGAAATTATACTTGACTTAAATTGAAAGTGGAGATTCATAACTAAATTAAGCTCCAAAAGTGAAGAATTTGAAAGATTTAAAGCAACACTTAAACTAAGAAAGAAATAAAGTGGTTAAGGGTAGATAGAATCCTAAAAACGTAGGAAACGTACTCCTCTTTATCAAAACCCCCCCTTGGCTCATGGACTTGATTTGGTGGGAGCTTTCAATTCTCTACTCCTTCTTTGAGTCATTTGATGAAGGTGACGAGAAAAAAAGAAGGAAGCCTCTGGGCTACTTGGTTCTTCTCTCTTTTCAATTAGTGAGACATCCCATACATTCCAATACGTCGTTTTAGGTTGACCTGAAAATAGTGAGAGAGAAGCTCTCCATAGAAAACAATCAAAGAAAAGCAAAGAAATATGATTTGATCTAAATGCAACCCAAACACATAAACTGTACGTGCTAATATGTACATATAATAGTCTCTAATGACTTCTAAAGATGTGCAAATTACAAGCGGGTCAGTTATATCCGGGATATATCTTACAGTGCAAGATCTTGCCGATGATGTTTGTTCAAGAGGGGGATATTGGAGGTGTAAGAATAACAATTAATTAATTAAATTAGTTTTGTATTTTTACAAAAATAAAATGTTATAATTATATTTCTTATTTCTTAACCCAAGGACTTAACATTTTTTTAACCACCATAGTAACTTTGGCTAAAAAAGTAAGATGATGTCCTAATAATTGACCAAAAAAAGTGAGGTCCTAATTGGTGATTTTTTGTAAAACTTGGACCCCAATCATGGGGTTAACTCTGGTTTTAATTAAGAAAACCTTTATTTGATTCAATTTGTTACGCCATATGTATTTGTTACATTTATGTTTCTGTTATAAGTGATGTATGACTTTTTATTAATAAACTAATTTTACCTTTAAAAGTATTGATTCTAATATATTAAATTATTGTCAAAAGAAATATTTCGTACTTCCTCTGGATTTTTTTAGGAGTTATATGTTGACCGTCACAAAGATTAAAGAATGTTGATTTTCTTAGCATAATGATACAAGTGGGCAAGTGAATAATAAAGAAATATAAGAACAGAAAGTGGGGTAAATATTTTAATCAAATTAAAAAGCTAGTAGACTCGTGAGAATTATTTATAATATTAGTGAGATCCATGGAAAAGTGAGAAATACAAAGTAATAAACAATGAGGCAGTAGGGATATTGAGTGTAATATTTTAATGGTATATGCAGTGACCTACAAAAAGAAAAACATATAACTTTTAAAAAAGTATAGTCGTAAATGATATAAATAACTCTTACATATATTTAAATGAATGATTAGATTCTCCCTCCATCCTTAAAATATTGTTCCATTTGACATTGTATGGTCTCCAAGACACGATGTATAACGTAAATATTTCTAATTATGTATACGTAAAAAATACAAAAAGTTGACATTAAGAAAACATATATTGAAACAAATCTTACAAGACCAACATGAATATATTATTTCTTATACACTAATGAGAGTTTATGATCAAAATTTTCAAAATTTAATCTAAAAAATTATATTGAGTAATGGGGTAATCTTTTATGAAGGGATGGAGTAATGTAAAAAGTCAAAACCTTACAAGGAGGTAAATTATTCCGTATCGAGTAGCAGTAGTATCACTAGTATGAGGGACGGCGCCACTTATAAGTAACTTTTCGGGCTGCCGTCACAATAAACTGATTGAAATGTAGTGACTCACCCGACTTTACCAACAAGGTTACGTAAATATCTCAATATATTTCCATCAAAATAAATATCTTAATATAAAGTGGTGTTCCTGGTATATTATATTCTTTTCCAAAATTATATTAGCCAGATATTTGGAAATAGAATTCCAACATCAATCAGTGTATGACAGATGTCAACTTACTATTAAAAATAAAATAACTTTTCACACATATTGTTTGCAAAAATAATCATATGGTTGGTTTACAAGAAATGCAACTAAAGTAAGCAACTCTCTCAATAATTTGTGCAACTTCACTCCAGCTATAAATAGCAGCTTCCTCCCTCTCCTACTTACCACAATTACCATAATTAATAATCTCTTTCTCTCTCTAGCTTTCTCTCACTAGCTAGCTAATTCAAACTTCTTGTAATTTGTTCACTCACTAGTCAGTAGTCACTATCTATCACAAATTAAATTAGAAAGAAGTTAAAGTTGAGCTAAACAAAATGGCATTCACAGTTATTCACCTCCATCAATTAACCATCATTTTTGGTATACTTGGAAACATTGTCTCCTTTGGTGTGTTCTTGGCTCCATTGTAAGTTTCCCTCCTTCCTCGATCTTTTCTTGATAACTCGCTTTGTCCGGAATTATTAGTCACATACATTGATGGTTTAACCTGAACTTATAGCACGATCACGTACTGAATCATTCATATATACAGTTTTTTATTGTATTGTGTTGTTAAACATATTGATTTATAATATGAATTAATTGTTGTTTATTGGGTATAATGTAGGCCAACATTTTGGAGGATATTCAAGAAGAAATCAACACTAGGGTTTCAATCCATACCTTATTCGGTTGCACTATTTAGTTCAATGCTATTATTGTACTATGCCTTCTTGAAGGAAACCAATGGAACAATGATACTTACTATCAACACCATTGGTTGCGCAATCGAAGGAGCATATCTCATAGTGTACCTCATCTATGCTACTAAAGAATCCAGGGTTTACACAGCCAAGTTGTTGGGGTTGTTCAATGTAGGGTTTTTCGGAGTTATAGTACTTACAACCATGTTGTTCGTTCGAGGTACGGATAAGCACTCTATGTTTTCGAAAGGCGGTATGCGAGTAGATGTTGTTGGATGGATTTGTGGGATCTTTTCGGTTTGTGTCTTTGCTGCTCCTCTTAGCGTCATGGTATGAAAATCTTTACTCATCTCTAAAAGTAAAAGTAAAAGTAAAAGTAAAAGTAAAAAAAATACATGTTAAATATTTCTTACTACAAAATTTTACATCTTTGATTTAAGGTATGTACTATGTATGCATGGTTATTGATATATTTGTTTTGGTTTTAATTGCAGAGAATGGTAATAAAAACAAAGAGTGTAGAATTCATGCCGTTTGGATTATCAGTCTCGCTGACTCTTTGTGCCATCATATGGTTTTTTTACGGTTTCCTCATTAAGGACTTCTACATTGCGGTAAGTTAATTACTTAACCTTAATCTTAACTATTTATAATATATTTTCCCATTGTAGTACTCCTCATAATATAATGTCCGGAATCAAAATTAATGTCAGCTAAATATATATACTTCCTCCGTTCATTTTTACTCGCAACGTTGGTCACTTTCACGCATGCCAATACACAACTTTGATCAATTTTATCTTTATTTAAGTAAAATTGTAAAAAGTTAATATTTTGAAAATACACATTAAGACGAATCTAACAAGATCCCACGTGACTATGTTTTATCTTACGTATAAATCACCAACAATGATCAAAATATAATATGTGAATAGTGCGAAATCACAAACGTTGCGAGTATTAAAAAACGTGAGGAAGTATTATATATGTATAGGTTCTAGGCTTCTAGCTAGTAATACTAATTATGGTACTAATTATACATGTCACTGTTTGAATAATTGCAGTTGCCAAACATCCTTGGATTTGCATTCGGAATAGTTCAGATGATATTGTACGTAATTTACAATCATTTATCAAAGAAAAGGCAAAACAGTAACAAAATTGGTGATGATCTCATGATTAAAAAAGCCGATATCATACAACTTCAAGAGTTGGCCATTAATATTAATCTTGGAAAAATTGAGCCACAAAACAAGCCAGCTGAAGTTATTGAAATTATTCTTGAAGAAATGGTTGATGTGAACAACAATGATAACGAGGATAGTAACAATATTGTTAACGAGGTTGATAAAAAAGCGGCCAATGGCGAAGTGCCACGTGGAGACAATGCATGCTAATTAAGTACACCGTATCTTTTATGTATCCACACGATTCCGTATACGGAGTAGGAGTATATGCTATGTCGATGGTACGTGAATGATTATGCCAAAAGAAGAAAAGAAACGAATGGAGGGTCCATCTATTAAAATTTAAAATGCAAACTTCAAAGAGAAAAAATTAAAAGAGGTGATATGGATGTCTTTGGCAAAAAGGGAGGAGACAATTAATCAAGGGCTAGAAATTTTGATCGATTTTGTAAATTTTCCGTAGATTCTAGATTTATTTCGCGTATTTTTTAGTGTAAAATATTAAACATTGATGTTGTACGTTCTAGTGTATCACTTCTCATTTCTCACTTCAAATGTATTCCGTCAAAAAATACAAAATCAGAGAAATATATGGAATCATCATTTTTCACGAGAATATCTTAATTAGTCTTGCTTATATTTACTTTGTGGTACTTAAATTATCAATGAAGTTACACGACTAGTACAATCGAGGACAAAGCAAAATAAATGGGACGCTCTCAAAAACACAAAATTTTGTCTCTTTGATTTCCTTAGTATACTAAATTTTTTAAAAATAAATTCAAGTCCAATTCATACATCATCGATCATGCACATATACGACCAAACTTGTTTTGTGTATAGTGGAGATGATGGAGAACTCGATAAATTTAAAGTCATAAGTTCGAGCCTCTATAAAATATAAGTGACGTATCTAATTAGCCAAATTAGACAAGACATTAGTTATCTAATTAGGCAAGACATTAGTTATAGAAGATTCAGAGATGTTAAGAGGCAAGCAATTAATCTAAAACTTGCTGTCATGTACGTTAGGTGTCAAATGGCTTAGTGTTTTAAGCGTGTTTTGTGTGCTATGTTTTGTTTTGTTGTGTTCGTTGTTTGTTTGTATTAATTTACTTCCTTTCGGTAATAAAATCTTATTTCACGAAAAAATAATGCTTTGTACAAGAAAATCTCATACGTTTTTAATCCAAAGTGTTTAAAGTCTAGCCGATATATTTAAATAAGAACTAAATAAAACTAGTGCTTAAAATAAAGTGAATAAAACATATACTACATTTGTTTCGTAAAGATCTTTACAATTACAATTTGCACAAATATTAATACGAAAATAGACAAATTGGTTGAATATAATAAAATATGGATAAAATAAGAGAAATGTGTAAAAGGTGGGTGAGTGTAAGACAAATATGAATAAAAAGTGAGTGGAAAATACTCCATAGTAAATAATGTGGGGTAAATTGGATAAGGTAGTAAACTTAATTTCATGTTTAAAAATAAAATAAGGCAAATTGTAAAAAATATTATTAAACGGACTAATTAAATCAAAAAGTGTAAAGATAATTTTGAAACGGGGTAATATAGCCTACATCCGACGATACAAATTAAATATGAATTTTATTCCATTATAAAAAAGGAGAAAAAACACACATGAACATAGATACTAAAGTTTACTCCAATGCAACATGAGTCCACTGAAGGGAGAACAATTTCAAAACTTGACTAGATTCTACGGAGTATCATTTTTTTGTTAAAGTGAAAAAACATTTGATGGGTTATCGTTAATTTCAATGGGGACCGGCCTTTTTTTTCCTGTATGTCTAGTTGTTCCTTTTTCTCCTTTGCTTATGGTTCGTGAAATCGGTGACCGACTTGCAAATGCTTTTGGACTGTCATCACTCATCACCAAATAATAACTACACAGTATATGTACGAGCGTTTTTATGTCGTAATCCTACGTGTCGGATTCTATATAACGTGTAAAGGCAATTTAAAAAGTGGACCATGGTACACATAGAGCATGGTGTACCTTAAGAACACTGGTATATAATTGAAAGAACATATAGTTACGAGAAAAGAACATGAGCATTTTTTTATTTAGGTTTTTAATAAATAGTAAAATAATATATTATTTTTATAACAAAAAAGTGAAATATTACACTACTTTAATGACAGGAAATCCTGTCGCGAAAAGCCAATAATCGTTGATTAACGACGGGATTTCATGTCGCGAACTCGTCATAAAAGGGGGCCGTCGTTAATAGAAAATCCCGCCGTTAACCCGTCGTAAAAGACATTTGCGACGGTTATTCCCGTCTTTGTTTGGTTGTTATCCCCGTCGCAAAAGACTTTTGCGACGGGATTTTTGACCCGTCGTAACTAGGTTGTCGTTAAAGATATAAATTCTTGTAGTGTTATATTGCATGTTCTTTTGCCATAGTGTCATGTTCTTTTGCTTATGCACATATGTTCTTTTGGTGCACCATGCTCTATGTGCACCACGGTCCGTAGTCCACGGATTGGACGCGCAAATGCAGTGGCGGAGCCATTTTTTTCGGGGTGTCGGTAGTGGCGTATCCAGCACTTTTAGAATGTTGTGTTTGGTGATTTTTCACAACGTAACAATATAGACTAAAAAAAATATCGTCCCAAAATTAATAAATGTTCATATTACAATCAAATCGCTACAAAATTTTTACAATTATTCTCTACGGGTTTCATGTGCATGGTGAAAAGAACAACTTAATTTAAGAGACCAAGTATTTAAATAACTGGTCTCTTTGATTTATTCGAAACTATAAGAGATCGGTTGTTTCTAAGGACTGGTCTCTTAGGTTTTTTTAATCTTTTTGGGGGGTCCCCTAAGGTAGTCCATACATCAAAGGAAACAAATATTTATTATATTTATAATAAATTAGAATATTATGATTTTCCTAACTTTTTTGTACCTTCCATGATTTTTTTTAAATACAGGCCTGTCACCAAGAGAGAGTCCAACTAACCAATCGAAATGAGGTTCCACCTTAAAATCATATGTCAATAAAAGGAGTTATTCATTACCCTTATTAAGTGACTGGTCTTATATGCACACGATGCGTGCGGAATTATATAAAAACTTAAAATTGTATTACAACCACTAAACTTAAGAACTGAAAGCTATAAAAAGAACTGGAAGCTAAGCACCCAAAAAGTCGAGAAAGGTGTTCACTTTTTCGATTGTAAGTACTCTCTAATTTCCATCCACTACCAATAGGAAATTTTATTCCGCATGTTCTTGATTAGATTATATCTTTTAACATATACCTATTTTAATCGGTTTTATGTCTTGTATGTAGTACTTTCCTCTACCACTTACTCTCAAGCGATGATTGAGACACGGGATATTATGGTTACATATCATTTCAAGCAAAAACAAGTTATAAATGATCAGATTGATGAAGATGAAGAAAATGCTCTTCTGGATGTTGATAGATCATGAATGATCTTTGTAGCTGGTGCATATTGAAACTTTCTAACAAATATTTTGGGAATATCATACCAAGTTAATACATTTGATGTACTTTGGATTTGATTTGGTGATTGGAGTTTGGAGAATGTTATTTTACAATAATTTTATTTAATTTATTGCTTTGGAGAAAAAGAAGTTGTTCGGTTTGGAGAATTTTTATGCATATATATAGAGTTGATGGATTATTATTATACCATTGAGCAATTTAGATATTGGATGGAATCTAACAGGTATTATGTAATTTGAAAATATATTATCTGCCAAAAATTTATTGGTTGTAGCAGCCATTTAAAGTTTAATAAAAAAATTAAAAATTAAAAAATCAGATATTTATTAAATTTGGTTTCTTAGAGTGCGCACGTTCATACCAAAGGAGTATCAAAGAAACCGTAGATGTTTAAAATACAGTCTCTTAAAAAAATCAAAGGAACCGCACTTTGTAGCGAAGTGATTTCCTAGTACAGTCAAAGAAACCGCATATTTCATCAATTCGGTCCCTTATTCTTTGTATATAAATTCACAGAAAATGATCTAAGAAACCAGTTTTCTGTCAAAATCGGTTCCTTTGATATATCAATGAAACCAGGTAAAAACTTCGATCTCTTATGCTAAGAGACCTACTACCTAGACACCGTATAAAGTGAGGTTTCTTTGCCTTAATTTGCTCGGTTTCTTAAGCTATTTTTGTAGTAGTGTTACCAAAAGATAAATGTCATGGAATCTGACCTTACAAATTTTTTTCCCTTTCTTTTTTTCCTCCCTATATCAATGTATTCAATTATTCATCATTTACCTTCCTCCTTTTAATTTGCTTGATCTCCTCCCTCATTCGTCCAAACAACAGTATTTTTATTTTATTTTTTCATTTACCTCTTAGTGTAAACCAAGAAATATATTTTTTAAGGTAAAATTAGTTCATTAATAAAAAGTTATACGACATCTATAATAGAAATCAAAACTAACAAATACAAAACAACTTTGATCAAACAAAATTCTAATCCTGCAAAATCACGATCGTTGTGGATGAGATCTGACAATGATGAGTACCATCTTTCACATCGTTGTTTGATACAACCTTCAACGAGGGGGTATTTCTTAATACCATGGCTTCCAAAATCTAGCAACGAAACCCGCTCATTAAATAAAAAAGTTATTAAAACCAAGAAATTTTAATTATTAATAAGTACATTAATCAATTAATAAAAAAAAATACTAATTTAATTGTTATGCCACATTCTTATGCAGTTTAACCTCACACCATGGTAGATACTTATGCAGTTTAAGCTCACACCATGGTTTAGACTTATTATTTTAAGCTGGTACAAACTTAAAATTTATAAGCCTATACCAAGGTCGAAACTCAAAATTCGTAAGTCTCTGATTTTTTTTCCTGGATAAATTAATTCAAATTCAACAACAAATCGAACCCTTAAATAATACTCCCTCTGTCCCTTAATACTCGCACCGCTTTGACTTTTTGTACTATTTACATAATTCGCTTTGACCCTATTTTATTTATAGTATATGAAAGTAAATGTTAGTATATAATATATTGTTGGATTCATCTCAATATATATTTTCAAAATATTAATATTTTATAAGTTTTTATAATATATAGTTAAAAATATTGGTGGTCAAAGTTGTGCATTGGCAAGCGTGTCCAGTCAAAACGGGGCGAGTATTAAGGGACGGAGGGAGTATAGACTTACACATAATAAGCTCACACCATAGTGGTAGACTTATGCATTTTAAGCTCCTTGCATGGCACGAGCTTAAACTGCATATATAAGTCTATACCTTGATCGAAGCTCAAATTTCATAAGTTTGTACCGTTGTAAAAGCTTAAAATTCATAAGACGGTTCCATGGTACAAGCTAAAAATGCAGCGGTAATGGCGACCAGATGAGGTGACGTTCAGAAATGTGATCGGAAGATTAGAAGTGGAAGAAGGTAATAAGAATGGTAAATGTTGAAATGAGGGGTAAACATAAGAGGATATATCGCTAAATAAATAGAACGAGTAAATAGGAATTAAGCCCCTTCATATGTAAGCTTGGTGAATAGGTGATGTAACCTTTCAATTTTGGAACTTTTAAAATGCGGTAAAGAAAAATCTATCTGTATTACCGCTGTAACATGGATTCTTGTCGAATGTGTTACCCTATATAATCAAACAAAATGAAAGAGACAATATAATCTCCTGATTCGGAGAAAGTTATTCTGTAATCAAAAAAATTCAACGAACGTACACTTTTGCTGTCAATTCTGTCTCCTTTGTTCGATCTTGAATCAAGCATGAACATGCATTCGTGGCTACAATTGTCAAGTTATTGATGGTTCACAAATTTCATGGTTTATTTTGCATCACAAGATGCCATCAATATTGTAGTATGCTATTGCTTTCCACTCTTCTTGGGCAATAATACTTACTAAAACACCAGAGAATTAGATGCAAAGAAATCTAGCAAGGTGTCATTGGTACTTGGAGGTTAATTAAAAAAATTACTCGATATGATAAAATATATTTTAAATTATATGGAAAAAATAAAATATTACGGAGTACGAAGTATATTCTAATTAAATCTCTTGACATTCTATTTGAGCAAGAGAGGAGAAAAGGTAAAAGCACGAACAAAAACAAACTTACATAAAATTCAAATTCACTCATCTTATTGGTATCTAACTTTCTTGTTACTGTTATACTGTTCGTTCACCTTCTCTAATCTCTTACAGTATTTAAATTACGTTTCATAGAAATACATGCCGATAAAAGAAAGAATGGAAAAACGACCACATACACACTCGTAGTAAAGAAAGAACGGAAGAACGACTATATACACTATTTAAGAGGCCAAATAAATTATAGGAAAGTTGGAGCCACATGACTTTTGGGGGATATTAAGTTAATAACCACCCATAAAAAATTGGCTTAATTTGAACCACTGAAATGTAATTAATAAAATGTACGGACAACATCCCTCCAAAATAAAGGCATGAGGATTCACCTGATGATGCACTTACCTTTGTTTCCTTAGGCCTCACATGGTTTAAAGAAAAAGTTTGTTACCAATTTTGTGCTCTCCCACCCTACGATTATGCCCTAAATGTTAAAAGGGTGATCAATTTGTAATATAATAAAGTAATTAATTACCAATTTGCACTGTGATAGATCTTGCTACTAATTAAGCTAGTGTGCTAACATTAAACTCAATTCTTGTGGTGTGCCTAAGTATGGAGTTGTAGTTGTCCAGTATTTGTTGTTGGATATTGATCATCATTTAGATCGAATTAGTTTAACAACCTGACGTACGTACAAATGCCATTTTAAAAGACGCAACATTTAGTTTCGGTGTATGTAACGTGAGTTTGAAGCCTTGGACTTGAGCCAAATGGATTATCCGATACAGAGACTACTACTTTACTAGACACCGATTAATATGGATTCGAGTTGAGGTAGACCTCGTTTGAAAGTAAACTTCTCCCATCATATCGAAGTGATTAATGATTAATACTTGACAAAATAGTAAGGCTTCATTTCATTGTCAAAATTTCATGTCATAAGCATCTTATGGTGTTATTCATGGCCAGAAGTCGGTGCTTGGAGAATTGAGAAGTGAATGCACATGCAGTTGTAGTTTTTTGTTTCATCTAATTTATTTATTTTATGTTTTTGTAAATATATATGTTCCAGTTTCTTTGTATAACTTAACTTATACACGCAATGCATGCATGATATTATTTTTTAATTAATATTGTAACTTTATAAAATAAATAACTGACATGTTTTTACAAGACCCCAAAACGACTAAAATTTTCCTTACGTAAGTGTCAAAAGAGAAGTAAAGAGTATGTAAGTAGCATAAAAACTCATACTTCCTCTCTTCTCGATTATTAGTCTCTTTTGGAATCTTGACACTATTCACAATTAAAGAAAATATTCTCATTTATTTCCAATATGTACTTCGAAACATATTCATGTGAGATCTTATTTTGTTCGTCTTAACATGTGGTTTAACAATATCAAATTTTTATATTTTTATAACATACGTATTTGGAGGTATTTACGTTTAAATATTGAGTTGAAAAGTCAAAACAGGACTAATATTTAAGAACGGATGGAATACGAAAAAAGTAATTGATTATTTTTTTTTTTGGAAATTTGCTAATTACTACCTCCGTCTATTGACTTTCCAAATTACTACCTAACTTGATAAAAGTTGTCAATTAATATATAGGTGTTTAGTTATTAATTGTTGTCAATTATTACCTTTTTCATTATTGGCCAATTAATCCATAACCATATCATAATCAACAGTTAAACATACTTTGGTTATTTTAATTAATTAAAGATTTTAATTTTTAAATTTATTTTTACTTTAAAGGCCATGTTCGGCAAAAGTAGCGGTTAGCGGTTGAATAACGGGTAGCGGTTGGAGTAGCGGGTAACGGTGAGTAGTAGCGGGTAACGGTTTGCTATCAAAGTAGTGAGTAACTAATATGAGTGTTCGGTAAAAGAAGCGGTTGATATTATAAAATAAAATAAAAGCCGAAATAATATATAAATATTTAATATAAATATGTCAAACGCTACACGCTACCTTAAACGCTACTAATTTTAACGTTTCATAAAAGATACTCAACTGCTACCTCTACTGATAACCACTACCTAAATCGCTATCTCACCAAACACTTACAAATTTTACAATTAGTATCTTGACTCGGCCAAAACACTACCGCCGAACACGCCCAAAGTCACCAAAGACTTAAGTAGTAACCGATAAATCTTCCAGGTTTATTTAATAGAAGAATAAGATACTTATATGGGGAAGGTTTGAGTGGTGAAAGACCCCCAATCAATCACAATTCAGAAGCTGCTAATTAACTTAACTTAGCTCAAATTATGAGCAACCATTGATAGTGAAATCCCTTTGGTTTACAGCTTTTAATTCTGAGATTTTCTTCACGAATAGGAAGAGTTGTTTACTTAATTTATTTGCACTTTATCAAAACCAATCATAATATTAATTATTATATGTTTGAAAAAGTTAAATCTGGTGTCTAAACTTTTCATTTCAATGTGACATTTGTTATTCGCGTTGGGATTCTGTTTCCAAACATCTGGCTAATTGGCTATACAACAACACTTTGTTGGCAAAGGTTGGCCGAGTGACTCACAATTCACACCTACATTTCAAATTAGAGTATACGGAGTAGTCTTTTAAATGTAGTCTACTTCTTACGTTGTGAAAACTGAAAAGTGTGCAAGGGCCAAGGGCCAAGGGCCAAGGGCCAAGGGGTTAGGGGTTGAGACGGAAAAAACTCGCCAAGTAAATTATCACTAATATTCCGTGGGAGCATAAATCTTAAGTTTTAATTACTAGGCAAGTATCTCATTAATTCCCTTGTTTATCAACTTAAAAGGTTATTTTATCTGGTTTTGCTCCCTATTTTTCTCTTATTATGTATCACTCTCATAGTGATGGTCTAAATTTTAGATGTAAAATGTTTAATCTATACTATATTAAAAGGTGTTTCTATAAACATTTTAAATCACGTGTCACTCTTTCTCAATCCATAATTCCAACTTATCAATCCACTTTCATTTTTAAAAATAAGATAAATGGTTTACATAAAATTCGAACCTGCAACATCCCCTTTCAACACTAGAGTGTTATCTAATTGAGTTATGATATTTTATATGTTATCTTTGCAAAATTAATATTAATATAATACAAAAAATTATTTTCATAATTTCATTGAATATAATAATTAGTTGTTATTCACATTCTATGGGGCATCGCCCTGGCCCAAATACAAGTTGACATCTAAACTATGTACTACAGTTTATTCATAAATTAGTTTTAATAGTACGGAATACTAAAACCTAGGTGAATAAATAAATAAATTTATTCACTTAAATTAAAATAATAGCATGTGGCATCTCATTATTAGAAGCCATGTGGCATTTCTTCTTTCCTCCATCATTTTTTTTTTAAAACTTTTCTTTATTGTTTCTATGATTTACAACTTTTAATGGCTCTTCCAGTTCATTTTCCTTATTCAACATCAAGTTATTAATAGTCTAATATACTCATTAGTCTCTTCCACTCCACCCCTTTAACATCCAATATTTATTCAACGTATAATTTTAATATTTTTCCAACCTTCAAATTACACATCTATTTAATTCTTATATTACCAAAACCACAAGTATTCACTATTTAAAACTTCAAAATACATAAAAACAACCACTATACAACTGCCCGTTCTATGAACGGGCTCAAAAGCTAGTTATGTTTAACAAAATTAAGTGAAGTACAAAGGCTAAGCTAATTTTGGTCCCTAGTTCCTTGAGAGTTGAGACCTTTATATTAATAATATATGTGAACTAAGATAGTTCATTATGGATATTTTGTGGTATACACTACAAGAAATTGTACTATTAACGACGGGAAATCCCGTCGCGAAAGACCAATAATCGTTGATTAACGACGGAATTTCCTGTCGCGAACCCGTCATAAAAGGGGGCCGTCGTTAATAGAAATCCCGTCGTAAATCCATCGTAAACCCGTCGTAAAAGACATTTGCGACGGTTATTCCCGTCATTGTTTGGTTGTTTGCCCCGTCGCAAAAGGCTTTTGCGACGGGATTTTTGACCCGTCGTAATTAGGTTGTCGTTAAAGATAAAAATTCTTGCAGTGATAGTCTGATTATAACAAGAATAAATACATCTTCTTAAAATAAGGTACGTGAATTAATATAGTCTAAATTCGAGAAGACAAAAATAAACGTTATTCCACACTAAAAAAAACACATGAAAAAAGATACTCAATCGGTCACTCTTGTACATCGTTAGAGTATAACTTACACAATTTACTCCAACCCAACACTAGTCCATTGAATTGAAGAAGGAAGAATTTGGAAAATTGACCAGATTCTTCAATTCCTTTTGTTAAAGTGAATAACCATATTGAATTATTGATGGGTGATCGATTGTTAATTTCAATGGTGAGCTTTTATTTAATTTGTCCATACATCTACTTGCCACTTTTATCTTTTGATTCGTGAAATTAGTTTGCGGTTTTAGTTTTAGTTACGCACAATTAATCACCTGACGAGAATGCTTTTGGACAGGCAATGTCATCACCAAATTTAAACTATACGTACAACTATTTTTGGCTTATTGTTCAACATTATGACGCCATGTTTTGTATCATACGGAGTATTTAATTAATTTTTCCGTCTTTTTTTGTTCTTTACGTTTTCCCTTTTGGGTATTTCAAAATGTTCTTTACGTTTACTTTTATATTATCACATAAATGCTTTAATATTTTTGTGTGGAATGATTATTTTACCAATTAGATTTATTGGGTCATTTAATCTCTCACACTTTTTTTTGGATGTTAAATTTTTTCTCAATTTTCCAATCAGAATTTTGATAAAAGTGAAAATATTATAAATAAACGTAATTTTCCTTATTTAAATAAATAAAAAATAGAGGAATCTCAATGCACATTATTAATCATTAAAATGCCAAACGTAAAGATAAAAAAGAGACGGAGGGAGTACATAATACAAAAATTTATACGAAGTATGACGGTATTGGCTATGTATAAAATCAGCTTTGTTTCATTATACCTTTTTAAATCAAAAAGTTATGTTTAACTAATTATTCTCTACAGTCAAGGAGTTACACCTTCTGATTAATTAGTTATATTTTTTTAATCAAACAAACACTACAAGAAATTATACTATTAACGACGGGAAATCCCGTCGCGAAAGGCCAATAATCGTTGATTAACGACGGGATTTCCTGTCACGAATCTGTCATAAAAGGGGCCGTCGTTAATAGAAAATCTCGTCGTAAATCCGTCGTAAACTCGTCGTAAAAGACATTTGCGACGGTTATTCCCGTCATTGTTTGGTTGTTAGCCCCGTCACAAAAGGCTTTTACGACGAAATTTTTGACCCGTCGTAATTAGGTTGTCATTAAAGATACAAATTCTTGTAGTGAAAAACCAACATTTTTTTAATCATATATTTAAAATTTTTAATACTGACATTAACCATCTTACGTGATCTGGTCAAAAAAATAATAAAATCTTATGTGACTATCTAATCCGTTACATAAATGGAAAGGCGAAAATAAGAAAAACGTTTAGATGATTGTATGGTGTATTTAGCATAACTTCCACTCAATTCCATTTTGCTTTTTTTGTTCATGCATGTTTTGTGCTAAAATTGCCTCATTTTTGGGACAATTAACTGAGTATGTCAAGACATGTTTGTGGCGTATGTACGCGGTTTGCGTGCATCTAATGCATCTATTTTTTAATTTTTTTTAAATATGTGTTGTATTCCTTACCTTTGTGTGTTACTGATAGGAAATAACGATGAGTCGAAAGTAGGGATGGGCATGGGCATGGGCTGGGTCAAGGGTGGGTCTAATTAGATCCAGACCCACATTTTTTACGTGGATCCACACACTACAAGAATTTGTATCTTTAACGACAACCTAATTACGACGGGTCAAAAATTCCGTCGCAAAAGCCTTTTGCGACGGGGCTAACAACCAAACAATGACGGGAATAACCGTCTCAAATGTCTTTTACGACGGGTTTACGACGGATTTACGACGGGATTTCTATTAACGACGACCCCCTTTTATGACGGGTTCGCGACAAGAAATCCCGTCGTTAATGAATGATTATTGGCCTTTCGCGACGGGATTTCCCGTCGTTAATAGTACAATTTCTTGTTGTGACACCCGCCCAAATTCATTGGGTCTAAAAAATTCAGACCCTTATTCGAATCCAATGGGTCTGGCGGGTCTAAGGTTTAAAATAGGTCCTAAAATAGATCTTGATAGTTTATTAATTTTAATCTTTTTTGTCACTAAATTATTTTCTAGACCATTAATTTGGCCATCATTTTTCATCAATTTGTGTATAAAATATCATAAGTTATTATATATTACTTCCCATACAATTTTATGTAAAAAAGTGCCAAAAAATAAGTTAAATTAATATATTTTGTTATTTTATTAATTAAATGGGTCCATAGGTAGAATATGGATCGAGTCTGAGTCTAAAAGTATTGGACTCAGACCCGTTTATTAACACATGGACCCAAATCCGCCCCAGATCTAATGGGTCTAACAAATTTGGACCCCGACCCTAAAAAATGGGACGGGTCTGGATACTTCAAATTGAACTCAGACGTTTAACAGGTGTGTCATCTATAAAAGAACGAAAGGGGAGCGGTCTCATCAATTCCATCAAGCACACTTACCTGTCAAATCCGAGAGTGGGGGATAGCTCCGTTGGTTAGAGCTTCCCTCCCGGTTCCAGATGATCCTGGGATCGATTCTCATCCCCGCCATTTATAGCTCATTTGCACCCGAAAAAAAAAAAAAAAAAAACTTACCCGTCAAATCCACGGTGGAAAATTAATAGTGCAAGTTCAACACTGCATCCTTTTAAGCCTAACTAGCTTTTCTCCTTTTGTTTTTCTTTTTTCTTTTAGTTATTTTTTCTTTGTAGTTTCATCCCATGTTAAAAAAGAAATAAAAAAATGTCCCATAGGCCGTAGGTCATCTTGACTTCAAAGTACTACGAATAATGAACATATTTGTGATTTCAGGAGGAAAACCTGAGAATCTTTGAATCAAATATAATTTATGTTGTACTTTAAAGTCTATAATATAAACTTTTGCTCAAGTTTAAGAGTTTAATTAATCAATAAACATGAGCATATACTATACATTTTCTAAGTTAAACATGAGCCTTTCTTTTCAGCTCAAAGTTGCGGTATTTTTGGACCTACCCTGATTTTCCTACTTTTGCATCATTGACTATATTCTACTAATAAGATTAATAAAGCTACCACATAAATACTAAGGTTCAATTTAATGTATGATTACTTAGTTCATTCTAAGAGAATATGCTCGCCATTGATTATTTGTAACTAATAAATTAAACCCGACAGTTTATAGCTTTTAAGTTGTATAGTTAAAGGTTAATTCTCATACTTACATATACTACCTCCGTTCCATAATGATGTTCCAATTTCTTTTTTCACGTTTGTTAACTCACGTTTTGTATCGTATTTATCTATAGTTACACAATACTAAAAATTATAATTTTTTGATATTCTTAAAGTGTTCATGTAGACGAATCAGACAAGATCCGACATGAATATGTTTTTTCTAATATGGTGAAAATAATTTAGAAGATTCTCTTCTATTGTGAATAGTGTCAAAAACCTCAATTGGAACATCATTATCGAACCGAGGGTGTATACTACTATGTACGTGGGTAGTACGGAGTATATTATGGAGTGTAGAAATTCAGCAATCATGAAACAATATATGCCACTCAAATTTATCCTGTCACGATGAGCAACAAATTGTGAATGTCTGCTAATTTATCGGATAGTTTTTCTATATAAATCTCGTTTTTGTATCCGATGTACTAAAATGAAAAGTGACACCGGTAAGTCCATTTACGAACAAACATTATTGACAAAACTTGAAACAAGAACAATTGATCAGCAGTTTTGAGAGCAAAAGAATGCAGAGAGTGTTTGGGAGCTTTTGTATAATCGATTGAATGAATAACAGAATTACAGAACTGAGTGCTTATATACAAGCTAGAATTCTAGAAGCATCTATAAGTTGTTATAACTAACTGATCATGATGTCAGCAGAATAACAGAAAGTGCACCTAGGGTGCTGACTGTATGCTGACAGTGCAGATTAAACAAGCTTGCAATGCTTCAAGCTGAGATGTTGAAATGCTGATGTTGTATGCCTTGTTTCAGCTTCATAAATAGAACAAGTAGCAAGTATATCATATAATGTTAACATCCCCCCTCAAGATGGAGGCTCACAAGCTCCAATCTTGGACAAGAGAGTCTGGAACTGTACAGATGAGAGAGGTTTAGTAAAAATATCAGCCAATTGTTGCTGTGTAGGTAGATAAGTGAGGTGCAACAATCCCTCTAGGACTTTATCTCTTGTAAAGTGGCAGTCTATCTCAATGTGTTTTGTTCTCTCATGGAACACTGGATTTTTAGCAATGTGTAAGGCTGATTGGTTATCACAGTGCAAAGTGATTGGCTTGAGATCATAAACACCCAAATCTTCCAATAAATTAACTATCCAAGTCACCTCAGAAGCAGCAGCTGCCATTGCCCTATATTCTGCTTCTGCTGAAGATTTAGAAACTGTTCCTTGCTTTTTAGACTTCCAAGACACTGGTGAACCACCAAGTAAAAGAATGTATCCAGTGATGGATCTTCTAGAATCTGGACAAGAAGCCCAATCTGAATCTGAGAAAGCCTGTAAGCTGATATTGTTTGAACTTTTTAGCAAAATCCCTTGACCTTCTGTGTGTGCCAGATACTTCAAAGTGTGGTGCAAAGCTGCTACATGTGGCATTCTAGGGCATTGCAGAAACTGACTCAGTGTTTGTACTGCATATGAGAGATCAGGTCTTGTGTGTGTTAAGAAATTCAACTTTTCAACTAGTGATCTGTACTTTTCTGTGTCAGAATAAAGTTCACCTTCTGTGTTACTGAGTTTGACATTTACTGGTAAAGGTGTAACTGTTCTCTTGGATACATCCAAACCACAGCACTCAATGAGTTATTTGGTAAATTTCTTTTGGCTGAGAATTATTCCATCAGAAGTGTATCCTACTTCCATGCCAAGGAAATAGTTAAGAGTTCCTAAATCTTTGATGCTGAACTCCTGGTGTAAATAAGCCTTCAAAGAGTGTAGCTTATCTGAATCAGTCCCTGTCAAGATTATGTCATCAACATAGACTGCTGCAATATTGATATGCCCATCTTGCTTGTTAATAAACAAGCTGTAATCATGTTTAGACTGCATAAACCCTTGTTTTTCTAAAGCAGTTAATAGCTTCTCATGCCACTGTCTTGAAGCTTGCTTCAACCCATATATAGACTTGATCAATCTACACACTTTGTTGGTTGGATTGTCAATTCCTTCTGGTACTTGCATGTACACTTCTTCCTTCAAATCACCATGTAAAAAGGCATTGTTGACATCTAATTGAAAAAGGGGCCATTTCCTGCTTGCTGCAACTGCAAGGAGACATCTAATGGTGCTCATTTTCACCACTGGGCTGAAAGTCTCCTCATAATCAATCCCATATTTTTGATTGTATCCTTTGGCCACTAATCTAGCTTTGCATCTTTCTAAAGCCCCAGTGGATTTCAGCTTCACTTTGAATACCCATTTACAACCAATAGCTCTTTTCCCTTTAGGTAGTTCCACCAACTCCCAGGTGTAGTTTCTGTCTAAAGCATCCAGTTCTTTTGTCATTGCCTCAACCCATAAAGGGTGTTTAGCAGCTTCAGAATAGGATGAAGGTTCCTTGATGTCACAAACATGAGTAAGGAAAGCTTGAAATTCCTCTGGAAAAGTAACATATGAAACCAGATTGCACCAGTGTTGAGCAACTGGTATTGTGTCTGGATTTGAGGCAGTAAAACATTCATAAGCATCCAAATATGCAGGTGGTTTGTGTAATCTTGCAGATTGTCTGATGATGGGATAAGGAAGTGGTTCAGAAGTGGAACTAGAAGTAGATTGAGATGTTTCTGTACTATGTACAGAAGGAGTAGAAGATTGAGTGGATGAATTTGTTGGAGAAGAAGAAGAAGAAGTTTCTGTACTATGTACAGAAGGAGAAGCAGATGTGGATGGTGATGGTGATGGAGTGAAGGGTTCTGGTGACACATTAGCTTGTGTTATGGAATGAGGAGGAAAAATGGTAGTGGGTGAAGAAAAATCTGGTGGATCAAAAACTGTAGGGGATAAAAAAGTAGGAAGATAGATGGCATTGGTGTAAGGAGAGATATTTGTGGATTTGTGTTTGTGATAAAGGTGAAATGGAAAGTGCTTTTCATGAAAATGTATGTCTCTTGATACAAAGAATCTGTTTGTATCTATTTCCAGAACTTTATATCCCTTCTGTGTTGTTGAGTAACCCATGAACACACAGGGAGTGGCCCTTGGGTTCAATTTTGTTCTCCCTACTTTGGTTGTGGACACATAACAAAGACAACCAAAAGTCCTCAAGTGTGAGAGATTTGGAGTCTGGTCAAACAACCTATAGTAAGGAGATTCAAGCTTCAAGGATTGCAAAGGCATCCTGTTGATCAAATAAGCAGCACAAAGTATACATTCCCCCCAAAATCTCTCTGGTACTTTGGACTGTATGTATAAGGCTTTTGCTGTTTCTAACAAGTGTTTATGCTTCCTTTCTACAACACCATTCTATTGGGGTGTATGGCTACAACTGGTTTGAATTAGAATGCCTAACTTCAGATACAATTTCTGTTAGGTTATGATACATATGACAATTCATAAATCATGCGGAAAAACCATAAACCCAGGAAAACATATTATTTACACATAATCATTTAGCATAGAATAGATGCATACTCTTTGTTGCGTGCCTTCCCTAGCTGCGCCCGAACCGAACAAGAACAAGTCTTTAGGACTCCAAGTGTCGTCCCTCCGTAGATAGTCCACAGCACGTCCGGATCCGCCTTAAGATTGACCAACTAGAATCGCCCTTAAGGTACTATTATTTTCGGCACTTTATAGGCAAATGTGTGACTGAATTTTTCTCTCAAAAACTCACTTTGAATACTTTGAAACTTGTGTTATAAATTGTGAGCCCTAGCCTCATATTTATAGCGGTATGGAAAGGGAATCGAAATCCTATTCAGATACAAATTAATCAAACCTAGAATCCTACAAGAACTCTAATTTAATTAATTTATCAAATAGAATTAGGAATTTAATCATTAACCGAACTCTGCATGTTTTAGGAAACGTGCACGAACACAAACACTTGCACACACACGCACGACAGCCACGATGGGCCTCATGCGTGCGCGCGAGCAGCAGCCCACTCAACGCCCGCGCGCGCTGCGCGCTGCGCGCGCTGTGCGCGCTGTGCGCTGCGCGTGCTGTGCGCACTGTGCGCGCTGCGCGCTGCGCGCTGCGCGCAGCCTGCTGGGCCTGGCCTTGCTGTTTGTGCGGCGCGCTTGGCTTGCTGGGCGATGGCCTGGCTTCGTGCTGGGCCTCGTCCGGCAGGCCTCGTCCGATGCTTATTCGTACGATGCGCTTCCGATTAAATTTTCCGATTCCGGAATTCATTTCCGATACGAACAATATTTAATATTTCCGATTCCGGAATTAATTTCCGTTTCGAACAAATATTTAATATTTCCGTTTCCGGAATTATTTTCCGATTCCGGTAATATTTCCGATTCTGACAATATTTCCGTTTCCGGCAATATTTCCGATTCTGGCAATATTTCCATTTCCGATAATATTTTCCGATACGTACCATGTTTCCGTTTCCGGCAACATCTACGACTTGGATAATATTTATATTTCCGATACGATCCATATTTCCGTTTCCGGCAATATCATCGTTTCCGGAGTATTCATTTCTTGCCTGTGACGATCTTAGCTCCCACTGAAACCAAGATCCGTCGGTTCCGAATATTCATAGATAGAGTATCTAATGCCATTAGATACTTGATCCGTTTACGTACTATTTGTGTGACCCTACGGGTTCAGTCAAGAGTAAGCTGTGGATTAATATCATTAATTCCACTTGAACTGAAGCGGCCTCTAGCTAGGCATTCAGCTCACTTGATCTCACTGAATTATTAACTTGTCAATTAATACTGAACCGCATTTATTAGACTTAACATAGAATGCATACTTGGACCAAGGGCATTATTTCCTTCAGTCTCCCACTTGTCCTTAGGGACAAGTGTGCATTTCCTAATTCCTTTGTCGCTCGATGCTTGCTCTTGAACATAAGGTAAGAGTTGTCATCCTTATTATGTCCAGAGGTGTTCCTCGGTTTCAGAGTTCAACTGATCAAATAAACAGATAATCATAGCCTATGATTCATCCGAGCACGGCCATGCATTTCACAGTTTCTAGCTCTCCGAGTGGCCTTGTACAACTTTTAAGCATCTCATCCCGATTTATGGGAGGACAATCCCAATCTTGCGATCTTGAGATTAGACTTCGTTTGATAGGTGATTACCTGAGCGTTGCCTTTATAGCCTCCTTTTACGGTGCGACGGTTGGTCAACGTCAAAGCAACCAGTTCTCAAACAAGTAATCTCAAATCACTCAGGTATTGAGGATTTAGTGTCTAATAATTTAATGAAATTTACTTATGACAGACTTTCATCTCTTACAGTAAAGTTTCATAGGTCTTGTCCGATACTAGTCTTCCCAAAGTAAGTATCTATGCAAATGATTATGACATTGCCATGTCCACATAGTTCAAGAAACAGAACTACTAGTCATCTTGCATTCTAATCGTCTAACGTTTTCTATGTGTCCAATTTTATAGAAAACTCCGATTAGGGACCATTTTCAACCTTTGACATTCAAGTTCACTTGATAGACATTTCTTAGTCACAGGACTGGTCCTGACAGTCTATCTTGAATATATCGTCAAATTGAAGGGACTCATCATTTAATAAACCACAAATTAAATGGAAAAATGAATTCCTTTCATTTATTGTGAATGATTAACCAATAATGTTTTACAAAGATTTAAACTCTAAAACTTTAAAACATTAAACAGAGACATCAAAGCCATTCTCCAATATGCTTGATTCCCATAGCTGCAGTGTGCGAGTTGTGCTTCGCTTGCGGCAGAGGTTTAGTTAATGGATCTGATATGTTGTCATCAGTTCCAATTTTGCTTATCTCGACTTCTTTTCTTTCAACGAACTCTCGTAGAAGGTGAAATCTACGAAGTACATGCTTGACTCTCTGGTGGTGTCTAGGCTCTTTTGCCTGTGCAATAGCTCCGTTATTATCACAATACAGGGCTATTGGTCCTTTAATGGAGGGGACTACACCAAGTTCTCCTATGAACTTCCTTAGCCATATAGCTTCCTTTGCTGCTTCATGTGCAGCAATGTACTCCGCTTCAGTTGTAGAATCCGCAATGGTGCTTTGCTTAGCACTTTTCCAGCTTACTGCTCCTCCGTTGAGGCAGAAGACAAACCCAGACTGTGATCTGAAATCATCTTTGTCGGTTTGGAAACTTGCGTCCGTATAGCCTTTAACAATTAATTCATCATCTCCACCATAGACCAGGAAGTCATCTTTGTGCCTTTTCAGGTACTTCAGAATATTCTTGGCAGCAGTCCAATGCGCCTCTCCTGGGTCTGACTGGTATCTGCTCGTAGCACTGAGTGCGTACGCAACATCCGGGCGTGTACATATCATAGCATACATTATTGAACCAATCAATGATGCATATGGAATCCCATTCATTCGTCTACGCTCATCAAGTGTTTTTGGGCACTGAGTCTTGCTTAGAGTCATTCCATGAGACATGGGTAGGTAGCCTCGCTTGGAGTCCGCCATCTTGAACCTATCAAGCACCTTATTGATATAAGTGCTTTGACTAAGTCCAATCATCTTTTTAGATCTATCTCTGTAAATCTTGATGCCCAATATGTACTGTGCTTCTCCTAGATCCTTCATCGAAAAACATTTCCCAAGCCAAATCTTGACAGAGTTCAACATAGGAATGTCATTTCCGATAAGCAATATGTCGTCGACATATAATACTAGGAAAGCAATTTTGCTCCCACTGACCTTCTTGTATACACAAGATTCGTCCGCGTTCTTGATGAAACCAAAGTCACTGACTGCTTCATCAAAACGTATATTCCAGCTCCTGGATGCCTGCTTCAATCCGTAGATTGATTTCTTTAGCTTGCATACCTTTTTAGCATTCTTTGGATCCTCAAAACCTTCAGGCTGTGTCATAAACACAGTTTCTGTTAAAACGCCGTTTAAGAAAGCAGTTTTGACATCCATCTGCCATATTTCGTAATCGTAATATGCAGCGATTGCTAACATTATTCGAACAGACTTTAGCATTGCAACTGGTGAAAAGGTTTCATCGTAATCCACACCGTGGACTTGCCTGTAACCTTTTGCAACCAATCTAGCTTTGAAAACTTCAAGTTTCCCATCCTTGTCCTTTTTCAGTTTGAAAACCCATTTGCTTCCAATGGCTTGGTAGCCATCTGGCAAATCGACCAAATCCCATACTTGGTTTTCAGACATGGAGTCTAATTCAGATTGCATGGCTTCTTGCCATTGCTTGGAGCTAGGGCTCGTCATAGCTTGCTTGTAAGTCGCAGGTTCATCACTTTCAAGTAATAGAACGTCATAGCTCTCGTTCGTCAAAATACCCAAGTACCTTTCCGGTTGAGATCTATATCTTTGCGATCTACGCGGGGTAACATTTCTAGATTGACCATGATTCTCACCAGATTCTTCTAAAGATCTCTGAGTTTCATCTTGAATGTCATCTTGAGCATTCTCTAGAGTTTGTTGTTCGACTCGAATTTCTTCGAGGTCTACTTTTCTCCCACTTGTCATTTTGGAAATGTGATCCTTCTCCAAAAAGACACCATCTCGAGCAACAAACACTTTGTTCTCAGATGTATTGTAGAAGTAATACCCCTTTGTTTCCTTTGGATAGCCCACAAGGATACATTTGTCAGATTTTGGATGAAGTTTGTCTGAAATTAATCGTTTGACGTATACTTCACATCCCCAAATCTTAAGAAAAGACACATTTGGAGGCTTTCCAAACCATAATTCGTATGGAGTCTTTTCGACAGCTTTAGACGGAGCTCTATTTATAGTGAGTGCAGCTGTATTTAGTGCATGTCCCCAAAATTCTAATGGAAGTTCGGCCTGACCCATCATTGACCTGACCATGTCTAGCAAGGTTCTGTTCCTCCGTTCTGACACACCGTTCCATTGTGGTGTTCCAAGAGGAGTCAATTCTGATAGAATTCCACATTCTTTCAGATGGTCATCAAATTCATAGCTCAGATATTCACCGCCTCTATCAGACCGCAGTGCCTTGATCTTCTTGCCTAATTGATTCTCTACTTCACTCTGAAATTCCTTGAATTTGTCAAAGGATTCAGACTTATGCTTCATTAGGTAGACATAACCATACCTACTGAAGTCATCAGTGAAAGTGATAAAGTAGCTGAAACCACCTCTAGCATTTGTACTCATTGGTCCACATACATCTGTATGGATTAAACCCAATAGTTCATTTGCTCTTTCTCCAACTTTAGAGAAAGGTTGCTTTGTCATTTTGCCAAGTAAACATGATTCGCATTTACCATAATCCTCTAAGTCAAATGGTTCTAGAATTCCTTCCCTTTGAAGTCTTTCTAAGCGTTTCAAGTTTATATGGCCTAATCGACAATGCCACAGATAGGTGAGATCTGAATCATCCTTTTTGGCCTTTTTGGTATTTATGTTATATACTTGTTTGTCGTGATCTAATAAATAAAGTCCATTGACTAATCTAGCAGATCCATAAAACATCTCTTTAAAATAAAACGAACAACTATTGTCTTTTATTATAAAGGAAAATCCCTTAGCATCTAAGCAAGAAACTGAAATGATGTTTTTAGTAAGACTTGGAACATGGAAACATTCTTCCAGTTCCAAAACTAGCCCGGAGGGCAACGACAAATAGTAAGTTCCTACAGCTAATGCAGCAATCCGTGCTCCATTTCCCACTCGTAGGTCGACTTCACCCTTGCTTAACTTTCTACTTCTTCTTAGTCCCTGTGGATTGGAACATAAGTGTGAGCCACAACCTGTATCTAATACCCAAGAAGTTGAATTAGCAAGTATACAGTCTATAACGAAAATACTTGAAGATGGAACGACTGTTCCGTTCTTCTGATCTTCCTTTAGCTTCAAGCAATCTCTCTTCCAATGCCCCTTCTTCTTGCAGTAGAAGCATTCGGATTCAGAAGTGGGTTGACTGACCTTCCTCTTTGCAGATTTGGCGCCAGTTTGCTTAGTTGGGCTGGCCTTGTTGCCACCTTTCTTAGCATTCCTCTTCTTTCCAGATTTCTTGAACTTGCCCCCACGCACCATAAGCACATCCTGCTTATCACTTTTGAGCGTCTTTTCAGCGGTCTTCAGCATACCGTGAAGCTCAGTGAGCGTTTTGTCCAGACTATTCATACTGTAGTTCAGTTTGAACTGATCATACCCGCTATGAAGAGAATGGAGGATGGTGTCTATAGCCATTTCCTGAGAAAATTGCTGATCCAGCCGACTCATATTCTCAATGAGTCCAATCATTTTGAGAACATGTGGACTTACGGGCTCGCCTTTCTTAAGCTTGGTCTCAAGAATTTGCCTATGAGTCTCGAATCTTTCGACTCGAGCCAGATCTTGGAACATGTTCTTCAACTCACTGATGATTGTGAAAGCATCTGAGTTGATGAACGTTTTCTGCAGATCCGCACTCATGGTGGCGAGCATTAGACATTTCACATCCTTGTTGGCATCAATCCAACGATTGAGGGCTGCCTGAGTGACCCCGTCGCCTGCAGCTTCGGGCATCGCCTCATCTAGGACATACTCCTTTTCTTCCTGCATAAGAACTATTTGCAAGTTCCTTTGCCAGTCAAGGAAGTTTTTCCCGTTCAACTTCTCCTTTTCGAGAATTGATCGAATGTTGAATGAATTGTTGTTTGCCATATTAAAAACTACAATTGAAAAGAATAAACAAATATGTTGTTCCTAAGTTTTGGTTGATGACACACACATATTGCAAACTTCCTGATTGTGGTTGCTAAATGACTTTGAACAGGCATATGCCCAAGTTTCTATTAGGATAGGAACTTGAATAAACTGGTGAAGTTCCTGAGGTACACTTGGAACAGTCAATGGAGTTTCAGAGCTGGAAGTTGTATCTGTTCCAGTTTGAAGTCACAAGAGGAGCAACACAGTTACATATCAAGAGTTCCGAATATCCACAAGAACTATTACAGACTCATAGCCAAGAGTTCCTGTGTTAGCTAGAGAGGAACTCATCAATGTTCCTTGGCTGGAACGTCTGAAGCTTCTGAGTTGCAAGTTCCAGACAAAGGGAAGACATGAAGTCTAGGTAGTCCACTGTACTTAGAATTTTATGTAAATATTAATTATGCTAATGGTATATAGAGTACTCAAGGAACTTATGATTTAATTAGGCCATTTATTTTATTGGAAGCGATTTTTATGGAAAACATTTTCATAAATAAAAACAAGTTTTGCATATTTAATATAAAATAGATTTACGTTTTATTTTATTTAAACAAAACTTATTTTCCTAAAAATTCTCCTAAGTTTTTGTAGATAAATAAAATCTGTTTTAAAGAAATATTTTAGGGTTTGATTGAGTCAAATCACTAACTGCTTTATGGCTGAACGTGGGAAGTGGTCTTCCCCTTGTTCCTCAAGTCAAGGGACGTGGAGACCAAAGTGCTGGCAGTTAGCAGTTGAGGTTTTGAAGGGAACTAACCCTAAGGATAAACACTATAAAAGGGAAATCGTTTTTGGTTTAAAGTACACAAACATTCTGAGAGTTCTTGCTTTCCTAAAAACGTTTTGTCTAAGATTTTCTAAAACAGTTTGTGTCCTAGTTAATTCAAAGTTCCTAAGTTCCTTATATCCACACAAAAGCATTATTAATATCTAGAGTTATCCAAACACGAATTATATTTTGTATTAGTAAGGATAGAGTTATCCTGTTTAGACTTAGAGTTTAAGTCTGAGAGAGAGAAGTTAAGGAGTTGTAATCGAAGTAGATTACTGTGAGGAACACGAGTTTGAGAGGAACTTGTGTTGGAGAGATTATTGTAATCGAGGCATTACCATAATAAAAGAATTCTCTTCTTGATTAGTATCAAGAAGTTTTCACAATTGTTGTTATTGTCTTCTCTATTCTCAGTTTCTTGATTGTTTCTTAAGTTCCGCAAGAAACTTTATCAAAGTTCTAATTACAATTCACCCCCCCCCTCTTGTGCGTGTTCCTACTGGAATAACAGTTGGTATCAGAGCCAGTACTCACCAAAACACAGGAAACCCTGTTTGAGTCAAGTTCCTGAAAGTATGAACTCACAAGAGAAACTGGAAGAAGGTTACTCGACACAAAGGCCACCTATGTTCAATGGCAAGTTCTACTCATACTGGAAGAATAGAATGGAGATATTCATCAAAGCTGAAAATTACCAAGTTTGGCGTGTAATTGAAGTTGGAGACTTCGAGGTAACAAAGACCAATGCTGAAAACGAGGTAGTTCCTAAACCAATGTCTGAATTTTCTAAAGAAGACTTTGATAAATATGAGATGAATGCCATGGCTGTCAAAATCTTGCATTGCGGGCTTGGACCTCATGAACACAACAGAGTCATGGGGTGCAAGAACGCAAAACAGATTTGGGAACTACTTCAAGTAACCCACGAAGGAACTAATGAAGTTAAGCGTTCCAAAATTGACCTTTTGATGTCTAAATATGAAAGATTTGAGATGCTTCCAAAAGAAACTATTCAAGAAATGTTCACTAGATTTACTAACATAACCAATGAATTAGTTTCTCTTGGTAGAATCATTCCCACAGATGAACAGGTAAGAAAAATACTAAGAAGCATGCCACAAGATGATCGCTGGAGAACAAAGGTCACTGCACTGTTTGAGACCAAGGACTTCAGCAAGTTCAACATTGAACAACTTGCTGGTTCCTTGATGACACACGAACTGCATCTTGGAGCTGCTGTTCCCGAGAGCTCAAGAAGTCGAGGACTTGCTCTAAAGGCTGAGGAACTCGATGAATCTGAACCAGATGAAGAAGAGGCTGCCATGCTGGTCAGAAGAATGAGAAAGCTCTATAGGAACTTCAAACCAGGAAACCAGAAAGGAAGGAACTTTGCCAAGAAAATCACTAGTTCCAAAACTGAGCAAGGTTGCTTCAAATGTGGAGAAACTGATCATCAAATTCGTGAATGCCCTCTGTGGGAGAACGACAAGACCAGAGGAAAAGGGAAGGAACAGGTCAAAGATCGCTTTAACAAGTCTACCTTCAACAGACCAAACTTCAAAAAGGCCATGATAGCTGCATGGGGCGAAGCAACAGACTCAGAAGACGATGAGGAACAACCAAATGAAGAAACTGCAAATCTCTGCCTTATGGCTAGAACAGAAGGAACTGATCAAGTTCCATCAGAAGAAGTAAGTTCCTCCACTCTTCAGTGTCTCTCAAAGTCAAAACTAATTGAACTGTTGCTAGAAACTCTAGATGATTACAAAAAGCTAAGTATATTAAAAGCACAAAGTGATAGAGCCTTGGAACTCAGTAAAGACCACATAAATTATCTGAACAATATTAGATCTGATGTCCAAGGCAGGTTCTTTGAATTACTAGATAGAAATACCTCTATTAATGAGTCATTCGAAAAGATTAGAAATGAAAACATCCTTCTACAAGTTCAACTCAGTCAATATAAGATGTTTAATTTAAGTTTAGATCCTACAAAATCCTTGGAAATCAACATGGGAATTTTTAACATCGACTTAGAAAATTTAAACAAAGATCTGATCACCACAAAGGAACAAAAAGAGAAACAAGAAAGATGAACATGCAACAATCATAAGGAACAAAGCAAGGTTAGTGGTCAAAGGTTATAATCAACAGGAAGGCATTGACTTTGAAGAAACATTTGCACCTGTTGCTAGATTAGAAGCCATTAGAATCTTAATTGCTTTTGCTGCTTTCATGGGTTTTAAACTTTATCAAATGGATGTTAAATGTGCTTTCTTAAACGGTTTCTTAGAGGAAGATGTTTATGTGGAACAGCCCCCTGGATTTGAAAATCCCGAATTTCCAAATCACATTTACAAATTAGATAAGGCTCTCTATGGACTAAAACAAGCCCCTAGATCTTGGTACGAGAGATTATCAAAGTTCCTCCTTCAAAATGATTTTAAAAGAGGTAGAATAGACAAAACCTTATTCTTAAAATCTAGAGGAACTGACTTGTTAGTAGTTCAAATTTATGTTGATGATATATTATTTGGAGCAACTAATGAAAATTTGTGCAAGGATTTTGCAAGCTTGATGAGCAGTGAATTTGAAATGAGTATGATGGGGGAACTCAACTTCTTCCTTGGTTTACAAATCAAGCAAACCGAGGAGGGAATCATGATACACCAACAAAAGTATGTGAAGGAACTCCTAAAGAAATATGGGCTAGAATCAGCCAAAGTAAATCACACTCCCATGGGAACTGCTACCAGATTAGACACTGATCCAAATGGGAAAAGTGTGAATCAAACAAAATACAGAGGTATGATTGGATCTCTATTATATTTAACAGCCAGTAGACCTGACATTTCTTTTAGTGTAGGACTATGTGCAAGATTTCAATCAAATCCAAAGGAGTCCCATCTAACTGCGGTGAAAAGAATACTAAGATATCTCAAAGGAACTGATGACCTATGCCTTTACTATCCAAGAAGTGGATCCTTCGAGCTAAGAGGATATGCAGATGCCGATTATGCAGGTGACTTAGTGAATAGAAAAAGCACATCAGGTATGGTACAGTTCCTAGGTCCATGCATGGTTTCTTGGGGTTCCAAGAAACAGAATACTGTTGCTCTATCCACAGCTGAAGCTGAGTATGTAGCTGCTGCAGCTTGTTGCTCACAAATTCTATGGATAAAACAACAGCTAAGAGATTTTGGTATTATCTATGATTGTGTTCCTATCTATTGTGATAACACTAGTGCTATTTGTATTTCAAAAGATCCGGTTCATCATTCCCGAGTCAAACACATCCACATCAGACACCATTTCCTTAAAGATAATGTTGAGAAAGGTTTGATCAAATTAGATTTTTGCCAAACTGATCACCAAATTGCTGATATTTTAACTAAGCCTTTGAACAGAGAGAAACATGAGAAAATGAGAATGGAACTCGGAATGATCAAGCTAAGGTAATTGCCAAATTGGAGTTCCTCTAAGGCAAAAGCAAAAATCATGGTACATATAGACTATTACAAACACAAAATCTTGTGTGCAAACATAGTTGAAGCTTACCATCGTGGCAAATTCACTCACACTTCAAATGAGCAAGGTAAGCAGTTCCTTTCAAACTAGTTAAGTCAGAGATACGAAATTAAGCAAGTCAAAGTCAAACACAATTTTTTTTCATTTTCCTTTTATTTTTATCTATTTATTTTTTAAAAAAAAAAAAAAAAAAAACCGAATACCCATATTCAAAGAATGTTTGGAACGGTTCCATTGGCAATAAATAGGAGAAACTCTTCACTTTCCACAATCAATCCATGCAACCCCCTTTCTCTCTCTCTCTCACACGCCTTCTCCACTGACATCACCTCTCCTTCCACCTATAAAAACCTCAACCATGGTTCTCACAAGCAACAACACTGATCTCACATCCCTCAAACGAAAGAGAAACCCTTCATCTCCTGTTCCCATGGATACCTCACCCATTCAATCGCCAATTCCTCTTCGATCCCACAATCCAATGCTCGCAATCACTCAGGGGGAACAAACCAACACTGACATCGAAATGAAATCCCCAATCTCAAACCCTAGATCCTCCACAAGAAAATCCAAAAAACGACGAGTGGAAGCTTCTGGTGAAAACATCGAGGAAACAGAGGAGAATGCTCAAACTCAGGGGGAAGCAAAAGGGTCCAAGAAACTCACTGCAAAGTAAAACAATCTGGTCGAGGGGTTCGCAATCAACTCAACATGGTGTGAAGCCACGAAATTTAAAGAGTTGATGGAAATCCTTGAACAACAAAAGTGGGTAAGTCTGTTGAGTACCTATGCCAAATCCCCCCTAATTCCTGAAGCTATGAAAGAATTCTGCAAGAACTTTGCATGTGTTGATAATGTATGTTCAAGTAAAGTGAATGGAACTCGCATCGAATTTGATGCCTCTTATCTGGAACAGCTGTTTGGTACACCCAATAGGGGTTTTGATATGTGGCTCAAAGGTCAAATCACAGTGACCATAGATAATGTAGATGAGAAAGATATAGTTGGTTCCATTGGAGGAGATTCTAAAGTATCCACCTCCACCTCACACAACTGCTTTTCACCTCTTCAAAAATTACTGTTTAATATTGTGTGGAGAGGTGTAGTTCCTCGAACTCAGAAAAGGAACATAGCAAGTCTGTTTGATGCATGTCTCATGTATTGTCTTGAAAGGAAAATTCCCATAAACTTTCCTGCAATCATGATCAAACACTTATCCACCTGTATCCCCAAATTCAAAATTCCATACTCCTCCCTTCTTACAGAAATCTTCAAAAGCTTCTCAGTTGACCTTAGCCCATACTTTGTGATTCCCTTAAAATCCACCCAAATCCTTCAACTTGAAATGCTCCATCTATTAAATCTTAAAGTGGTTCAGGGTAAAGTCATTAGGGCTGGAAAGGAAGAGAAACAAGATGAGGAAGATCAGGAAGGAATTGCAGTTAAAGAAGAAGTGGAGGAGGAGGAGGAACTCGAACACATAGAGGTCCCTTTACCTCGAGGGAACAGGAAGAGTGTAGGAAAAAGAAAGAGCATGAGGGTAGCAATGAAGGAGAACAAGAAAAGAGGGCCTGTCTTCATGGAAATAAATGAGGAAGGGGATGTCAAGGAGATGCCCATAGAGGAGGATGCTGTTCCACTGAATCAAGAGGAACTGCCTGAAACTGTTAGGCCAAGAAAAAGGACACCCAGATCCTCCAAAAAGTCCAAAGCTCGTCGTGTTCCATCTGAACAGGAACATGTTCAAGATCATGGGGGTGCCTGGAACACAAAGGATGATCAGATATTGGAGCTAAAGGCAACAGTTGCTCGTCTGGTGGAACTACAGGAGGGAACAGATCACAGGATTAGCTCAATGCAGGCCCACATAGGTGCATTGGTTACAAGTGTCAAGACTCTCCAAAACGATCTTCACCACTACTCAGAACAAGCCAATGCAACTCGTGCCACAATCCTCACCAAGATCAACAATCTGGAATCTTTTGAGGAGACTGTGATAGAAGAAACTGCTGGTTCTGGTTCCCCATCCCAAGCCTAAATCACCCTATCCCATGTTTCTTTTATCTTTTGCCATGGAACAATCTTTTTAATTTGCTTTCGGTTTGTATAATTTTTAAACTTGGGTATTTGTTCCATCTTATTTTGACTTGCTTGGTTACACATATCTATGCTTTCTAGTCTTGATCATTACTGCTTGCTTTCAATTTATTGTATGAGTTAGTTTAATACTTTGAGGCTAGCTTAACTTGCCAAACGTTGATCGTGGGGCACTGTGTTTGGAATGGCTATATTTCGTGCTATGCTTTTTGTTGATGTCAACAGGGGGAAGTCATGGGTGCAAACTTCCAAGGCACACTCAATCCAGTTCCTGAATCAATCTCTCTGAATCTCTCTGTAAGCCAAGGGTGCTACTCTTTCTTCTCTCTAATCTTTCTCTTTTGTTTTTCAATTTTTATGTTCTGTTTCACAATAGTCTGTATAAGTTCTTGTTTGTTTGTACTTACTCTCTTTGTAAAAAGTTTGCAAGTGTTGTCATCACCAAAAAGGGGGAATATTGTTGTTCCTAAGTTTTGGTTGATGACACACACATATTGCAAACTTCCTGATTGTGGTTGCTAAATGACTTTGAACAGGCATATGCCCAAGTTTCTATTAGGATAGGAACTTGAATAAACTGGTGAAGTTCCTGAGGTACACTTGGAACAGTCAATGGAGTTTCAGAGCTGGAAGTTGTATCTGTTCCAGTTTGAAGTCACAAGAGGAGCAACACAGTTACATATCAAGAGTTCCGAATATCCACAAGAACTATTACAGACTCATAGCCAAGAGTTCCTGTGTTAGCTAGAGAGGAACTCATCAATGTTCCTTGGCTGGAACGTCTGAAGCTTCTGAGTTGCAAGTTCCAGACAAAGGGAAGACATGAAGTCTAGGTAGTCCACTGTACTTAGAATTTTATGTAAATATTAATTATGCTAATGGTATATAGAGTACTCAAGGAACTTATGATTTAATTAGGCCATTTATTTTATTGGAAGCGATTTTTATGGAAAACATTTTCATAAATAAAAACAAGTTTTGCATATTTAATATAAAATAGATTTACGTTTTATTTTATTTAAACAAAACTTATTTTCCTAAAAATTCTCCTAAGTTTTTGTAGATAAATAAAATCTGTTTTAAAGAAATATTTTAGGGTTTGATTGAGTCAAATCACTAACTGCTTTATGGCTGAACGTGGGAAGTGGTCTTCCCCTTGTTCCTCAAGTCAAGGGACGTGGAGACCAAAGTGCTGGCAGTTAGCAGTTGAGGTTTTGAAGGGAACTAACCCTAAGGATAAACACTATAAAAGGGAAATCGTTTTTGGTTTAAAGTACACAAACATTCTGAGAGTTCTTGCTTTCCTAAAAACGTTTTGTCTAAGATTTTCTAAAACAGTTTGTGTCCTAGTTAATTCAAAGTTCCTAAGTTCCTTATATCCACACAAAAGCATTATTAATATCTAGAGTTATCCAAACACGAATTATATTTTGTATTAGTAAGGATAGAGTTATCCTGTTTAGACTTAGAGTTTAAGTCTGAGAGAGAGAAGTTAAGGAGTTGTAATCGAAGTAGATTACTGTGAGGAACACGAGTTTGAGAGGAACTTGTGTTGGAGAGATTATTGTAATCGAGGCATTACCATAATAAAAGAATTCTCTTCTTGATTAGTATCAAGAAGTTTTCACAATTGTTGTTATTGTCTTCTCTATTCTCAGTTTCTTGATTGTTTCTTAAGTTCCGCAAGAAACTTTATCAAAGTTCTAATTACAATTCACCCCCCCCCCCTCTTGTGCGTGTTCCTACTGGAATAACAAAATAAATAACCATTCACAGTTTCTCTTAATAAACTTAAATTCTAGCATACATGCATAATTCAATGTTTATTAAGCATTTTATTCAAGTTATGTGTTCCGGCAGGTGTGAATAAAATGATTCCAAGATCCTAAAATCATTGAAGAACTAAGCACAGTTTGTCGACTTAATCCTAGAACATCTTAGGTAAGCAAAAGCCTTTTGCTAATAGTCTAGAAACTATTCTTGGTTGATAGGTACGTCTAAGAACTTATTAGGTAAACCTATCGAATTTGCCACGACATAAAAGGACTCCTTACTTATATCGTTGAGTTTCACCAAAACTAACATGTACTCACAATTATTTGTGTACCTTGCCCCTTTAGGACCAATAAGTAACACCTCGCTGAGCGAAAACTATTACTAGATTGATGTAAAGGATATCCAAGCAAGTGTATATTTTGGCATGGCACCTTTTAACTCAATTTTTTTTAAGTTTGGAACTTAAGGCTCTTACTATGTTGGTTAGATTTTAAGTGAACTAAAATCCTTAATCATGCAACATAATCAAGCTTTTGATCTCATGCATTTTAAGACATATTTAAAACAATAAATAACTTAAAACATGCATAAGATATTTGTGATCTAGTATGGCCCGACTTCATCTTGAAGCTTTGACTTCAAAGTCCGTCTTGAAAATCTCCGTGGGAGGCACCATTTTCTTCAAATAGGATAAGCTATAACTAATTACAACTATTTGATGGTTCGCAGACCATATTTGAATTGAAAAATAACTTTGGTACTTTAGACCAATTACATTCAAATTAATGGTACGCAGACCATATTTTCTATCCTATTTGGGCCATACTAGTCACTTCATAACCTGCAAAACAGTACATATACAATATATACCATTCACCCATTCATTATCATGAATGGCCCACATAGCTGGTTAGTAAAACACATTATGCATCACGTAAACATTTGCAGCAATTAATCAAGGGCACCAATAATCTACCAATTATTCAGTCCTTATTAATTCTAATCAAGTTGTTTTAACCTTAAGGATTTGTAGACCTAATCAAGAGTTTATGACTAAAAAGCGCTCCCACTTAAACCAATAAATTCATATGCTTTACCAATTTTAAACATAAAAATGTATTTCTAGTCCAACCGGAAACATACAAATTTAATTAAAATTTAAAGCTCATATCAATTTATAATTGAATCCAAAAATTTAATTTAATTTCAGTCGTATTTAAATTAATTCATGATTTTAATTTTAGTAAAATAATTAGAATAAATAATATTTATTATAATTATAATATTCAAAATTAAAATCCAAGAAAATAATTCAAATTATTAATTTTAAAATTAATTAAAATTACGTGAACTGAAATTTTCAAATTAAACATTCAAAACGATCTAATCGTAACGCAAACACCCTACGCGTTGCACGCCCATGGGCCGTACGCACACAGCCATTGCTGGCCATGTGCGCGCAGCCCATGCGCTCGTCGCATAGCTGCTGCTTCCCTATCGCAAGCCTCCGCACGCATTGGTGCTCGCTGCGCGCGCCAGCGCTCATCGCACGCGAGCTATCGCTCGCTGGGCGCGCGAGCCATCGCTCGCTGGGCGCGCGACATCGCTCGCTGTGCGCGCGAGCCATCGCTCGCTGGGGCGCGACATCGCTCGCTGTGCGCGCGAGTAATGCTGGGCGCAGCGCTCGTGGCACGCGAGCTTGCGCTCGCTGCGCGCGAGGCTGCGCGCTCTTGTGCGAGGCAGCGCGCGTTGTGGCGCAGCTCGCTTGCTGCCCACACGCGACTGCCTTGGCTCGCTCTTCGCCCATGCCCATTCGTTCATTGCTCGTGGCACACGACACAAGGCAGGGCTGCTGCCTTGTGCTCGTGCACTACGCCCTTGCTCATTGCATTCGTGCCGCACGGGCGACGAGCTCCCTTGCTCGTCGTCGCATGCCCGCATTATACAACACCCCTTAAGGGTAACACGAAGCGTCCATTGCTTCGTGCGTGCAAGTTTTATGAACGAATCGCATAAAATTTAAAATTTATATTTAAGATTAATGACAAATTAATAAATAATATTAATTTCATAATTTTAGGGCGAAAAATCGAAAATTTATTATCCAATTGATTTCCGATTGATATGGATTCAAGTCTAGGTCATAAAAATTTAAAATTTATCGTAAATTTACAATTTTTATGGTGGTTTTTAATCATAGGTTTCTAATTAAATTACAATTAATTATGAAAATCAAATTAATTCTAAATTATTCTAATTTTCAACAAATTAATCATAATTAATAATTAGATTGCATAATTAACAAGACTAGGCATTCAAACTTGTTAAACATATGCAGTAGGTCAATCAAAAATTCAAGATTTATCAACAAGAATCGCAAATATTTAATTTAACATCTTAAATTTACGAAATTTTGCATTCGAAAAACTAAAACCTTCGAAAAGTCATAGTTAGGCTTCGAATTTGAGAATTCTGGGTTCGGCAGAAAAATACTATTTTTGTCAAAATTTTTAGAATGCCTTTTACATGCGGAATTGACACAAAAATCACTCAATTCGGATGAGTAACGAAGAAACTGCCGAAAAACTGCGTACGTATAATTAAATAAACGCAATTTGCAATTAATTAACAATTACGAAAATTAATCACCCCTTTTAATTCTTGCAAATTTGTAATATTTAACCATGTTCATGCAATTTAGATTATGAAAATAATAAGGGGCTCGTGATACCACTGTTAGGTTATGATACATATGACAATTCATAAATCATGCGGAAAAACCATAAACCCAGGAAAACATATTATTTACACATAATCATTTAGCATAGAATAGATGCATACTCTTTGTTGCGTGCCTTCCCTAGCTGCGCCCGAACCGAACAAGAACAAGTCTTTAGGACTCCAAGTGTCGTCCCTCCGTAGATAGTCCACAGCACGTCCGGATCCGCCTTAAGATTGACCAACTAGAATCGCCCTTAAGGTACTATTATTTTCGGCACTTTATAGGCAAATGTGTGACTGAATTTTTCTCTCAAAAACTCACTTTAAATACTTTGAAACTTGTGTTATAAATTGTGAGCCCTAGCCTCATATTTATAGCGGTATGGAAAGGGAATCGAAATCCTATTCAGATACAAATTAATCAAACCTAGAATCCTACAAGAACTCTAATTTAATTAATTTATCAAATAGAATTAGGAATTTAATCATTAACCGAACTCTGCATGTTTTAGGAAACGTGCACGAACACAAACACTTGCACACACATGCACGACAGCCACGATGGGCCTTAGCGTGCGCGCGAGCAGCAGCCCACTCAGCGCCCGCGCGCGCTGCGCGCTGCGCGCTGCGCGCGCTGTGCGCGCTGTGCGCGCTGTGCGCGCTGCGCGCAGCCTGCTGGGCCTGGCCTTGCTGTTTGTGCGGCGCGCTTGGCTTGCTGGGCGATGGCCTGGCTTCGTGCTGGGCCTCGCCCGGCAGGCCTCGTCCGATGCTTATTCGTACGATGCGCTTCCGATTAAATTTTCCGATTCCGGAATTCATTTCCGATACGAACAATATTTAATATTTCCGATTCCGGAATTAATTTCCGTTTCGAACAAATATTTAATATTTCCGTTTCCGGAATTATTTTCCGATTCCGGTAATATTTCCGATTCTGACAATATTTCCGTTTCCGGCAATATTTCCGATTCTGGCAATATTTCCATTTCCGATAATATTTTCCGATACGTACCATGTTTCCGTTTCCGGCAACATCTACGACTTGGATAATATTTATATTTCCGATACGATCCATATTTCCGTTTCCGGCAATATCATCGTTTCCGGAGTATTCATTTCTTGCCTGTGACGATCTTAGCTCCCACTGAAACCAAGATCCGTCGGTTCCGAATATTCATAGATAGAGTATCTAATGCCATTAGATACTTGATCCGTTTACGTACTATTTGTGTGACCCTACGGGTTCAGTCAAGAGTAAGCTGTGGATTAATATCATTAATTCCACTTGAACTGAAGCGGCCTCTAGCTAGGCATTCAGCTCACTTGATCTCACTGAATTATTAACTTGTCAATTAATACTGAACCGCATTTATTAGACTTAACATAGAATGCATACTTGGACCAAGGGCATTATTTCCTTCAATTTCTTCATATCCCCTTCACAAAGTTCCTTGGCATTATCTGATCTAATACATTTAACCTTCACTCCAAATTGTGTTTCAACCATATTCAAGAAATTATCCATAACAGAAATACAATCACTTTTGTTTTTCAGAAAATGGATCCAAGTAAATCTGGTATAATCATCAACAATAGTCAAAAACTGAGTACAACCAGAAGGTGTTTTTACAGCATGAGGACCCCAAACATCTATGTGTACAAGATCAAATGGCTTAGTTGACTTAATACTACTGTGAGGAAAACTCAACCTAGTTTGCTTTGCAGCAGGACACACTTGGCAAATGGTGTCTTGTAAACAAGCAGACACATCACAACTAGGATTTATTAGTTTCAGTCTATTAAAAGGTAAGTGTCCAAGTCTTAAATGCCACAATTTAGCATTATCTACTGTGGATGAACAAGCCACATTACAGATGTGTGTTTGGACAGGGTTGACTTTCTCAGATTCTTGTTCTCCCAACTTGTATAGACCTGATTTCATATCACCAAGAGGAATCAGCCTCCCTTGCTGGCAGCAAACAAAGCACTTATCATGAGTGAAATGAATCTCACATTGCAAATCTTGACACAACTTATGTACAGATATCAGATTATACTTAAAATCTGGAACATGTAAGACATTGTTCAAAATTATACCATCATTCAGTGTTACTGAACCTATGTGTTTCACTGCAATGTTGCTCCCATCAGGTATAGTAATGTAAGTATTCTGATTGTCAAAAGGCTTATAACATGAAAATTGGGACAAATCATGACAATAATGGTCTGAAGCTCCACTATCTAACAGCCATTTAGATTTAGTGTGAGAGAGTAAACAGACATTACCTGCCATCATAGCCAGGTTAGGATTGGTATTAGCATTCTGTTGTTGTTGTTTAGACAACATATCCATAAGCTGCTGATATTGCTCCACTGTGATAGTTGGAGATGCTTCAGTTTGTGGCAACTCTGGCACACTGTTATTAGAATTGTCACCAAATGAAACTGCTGCAACCTTATTGTCTCTTGCAGTCTTGTAGCCAGGTGGATAACCATGAATCTTGAAGCATCTCTCCACACTGTGTCCCTGTGTTTGACAATGTGTGCAGTAGTAGTTGGATCCTGGTCTACTAAATCTATTGGTTCCTCCAGATTTCTGAGAACCAGATTGATAACCTGTCTGAAAACCAGTTTTGTAAGTTTTGTTGCTAGAGTTCCAATGATCTCCAGTAAACCTCCTTTTCTCAGCTGCAAACGCCAGTGTTTCAACTTGATTACTAGCTTGAGAAACCTCCTTGTACCTCTCTTCTTGAGAAAATAACCTGTAAGCTTCAGATACCTTGGGCAAAGTTGGAACCATCAGTACATTTCCTCTAATAGTAGCAAAATGATCATTGAGTTTCATCATAAACTGCATCACCATTCTCTCTTGTTGCCTCTGAAAAAATTTCTTTGTCACATTACAGGTACAATTATTGCAAGTACAGTATGGTAAAGGATTTGCTTCCTCAATTGCATCCCACACAGATTTGATTTCAGTGAAGAACTCAGCTACAGATTTATCTCCTTGGCTTATTTCAGCCAATTTTTGCTCAAGAGAATAAATCTGTGCTAGTGATGCAAAACCAAATCTGTCTTCCAAATCAGTCCAAATATCTCTTGCAGATTTCATGAACATAACACTTTTGGTTATAGTCTCATTCAAATTCCCTAAAATCAGTGAGCACACTAGATCATTACATCTTTCCCAGGCCTTGTGTTCAGCTGTGCCAAAATCAGGTTTGATAAAACTACCATCAACAAAACCAATTTTGTTCTTAGCAGACAATGCAAGTAACATTGATCTCTTCCAGCTAGTGAAACCTTCCTCACCATTGAATTTGAAAGAAATTAATTGTACTGAGTTTGCATCAGAAGGATGTATATAGTATATGCTTGCTGGATCTTGATTTGGAGGTAAAACATTGTTTCTCAGTGAATTGTCAGTGTTGTGATCACCAGCAGCCATTATCAAAAATTTGAACAGGTTTTGAAATCAAGAAACAGATTCAGCAAAGAAGGAGATAGAATCAGAACGATCGAAACTCAAAAGAACAAGTACACAGAATGATTTAGAGCAAAACAATTTTGCGGAATTTCAGAAACAATTGAGCTAAGGATCTTTAATCCTGCTCTGATACCATGACAAAACTTGAAACAAGAACAATTGATCAGCAGTTTTGAGAGCAAAAGAATGCAGAGAGTGTTTGGGAGCTTTTGTATAATCGATTGAATGAATAACAGAATTACAGAACTGAGTGCTTATATACAAGCTAGAATTCTAGAAGCATCTATAAGTTGTTATAACTAACTGATCATGATGTCAGCAGAATAACAGAAAGTGCACCTAGGGTGCTGACTGTATGCTGACAGTGCAGATTAAACAAGCTTGCAATGCTTCAAGCTGAGATGTTGAAATGCTGATGTTGTATGCCTTGTTTCAGCTTCATAAATAGAACAAGTAGCAAGTATATCATATAATGTTAACAATTATATGTTTTAAAGTTATCAGGAACTTCATTTAATGGTGATCGAACTAGTATTAGGAGGTTGTTTTTTGGCATCTCAGATATGTGTGGCAACACACATATCAACTAAAAGACAAATAACTAAAAGACAAAAAAGGAAGTACCATTCATGTTAAAAAAGTACCATTCTATAAAAAAAGTACCATTTTGTAAAAAAAAGTACCATTTTTGTTTAAAAAAGTACCATTTAATTTCTTTTTTGTCATTTTTTCTAATTTGTCTTTTGTTCTGATATTTATTTGCCCATACAAATTCTGATATGCGCTTGTACTTCCTCCTAGTATTAGTGTAACAATTTAGAACATTTGGCATTCATGTGCATAATTGCTACGTACGTACTCCCTCTGTCCCTTAATACTCGACCTGTTTTGACCGGACACGCTTGCCAATGCACAACTTTGACCGCCGATTTCTTTAACTACATATTATAAAAACTTGTAAAATATTAATATTTTGAAAATATATATTAAGATGAATCCAACAATATATTATATACTAATATTTGTTTTCATATATTAGAAATAAAATAGGGTCAAAGTGAATTATGTGAATAGTGCAAAAATTCAAAACAGGTCGAGTATTAAGGGACGGAGGGAGTAGTAAATAACAATAATATTGACTTATATTGTGTAGCCATGAACACATTATAATAAAATTGAGAATCATGTCTATCAATATTAGTCTATAAACGTTTTGTTGAAGTATCATTTTCTTATAAATAGACCATATCATGTTTTTTGCACTAAAAGTAGATTATTTCTCTAAAACTTACCTTCTAAACTCCTAACAACTTTCTAATTTAGATAAAATATAACAACTTTCATAATTCCTTGTAATAAAAATAACAAAAGAGAGAAGAAATTGTACAAGATTTAGATATTTTACCTCATGTGTGGAAACAAAGGACATATTTCAAATTAATTATCCTACTCAACATACACTTTAATCAGATTATGTTGGAACTCTATTAAATAAAACAGAGATCGAGTACACTTTAATCAGATTATATTAGTAAAATTACCAAACAATCCATTGCTTTAGTGGCTAAAATTTGAAATAAACATGAAAGTTAATTAGTGGAACTTTTTCTTCGAAGTTTCAGTTTAGTTCTAAGTCTAATAATTTTAGTTTAGTAGCTCAGGCTTACACTATGAATTTTAAATATAAGAGATGTTTACATGACCTTGTTCATAGACCAAATTCAACACATTGAAAAGGGTAACCATGCATATCGAAAGCTTACAAAGCTAGCTTAACGTATAAGTTCAATGATAATTAATACTAACTACCACATTAAATATTGATTTGGAGTTTTTTTAGAGTTGGATTTATTTTGATTTGTTGTGTGACACTATCAATTACTATCAATTACGTAGTACTTCGTAATATTATTGTTTAGTTATCGCGCAGTTGAATAAATGAAAATTCCGTAAAATATAATCAAAGCTAAGATAATTTTGGCGAATTAAAAATTGGATACATCTGAAATTAGAAATGGTACACTAGAATAACATAAAATTAATATTTACTACTCTCTCTTGCAATAAACTTATTAACCTAGTTGAAAACTAAACATGGAAATCAAATGACAAAGTACAATGAAATACGCCAAATAAATCTAGAATGATCTTAAGAGAAATATACATGAAATAAATATTTCTAACCCTTCATTCTCTCCTCCCTTTTGCCAAATACATAGTACATCCATATGTGATATGTCACCTCTCTATTTTCTATTTTGGCCCCTTAAATTTTGCATTTTAATTAATGGACCCACCATGCTTTTTTTTTTTGGCACCATCAACGTAAGTACATAACAAAGATGGTGTGGATGCATAAGATGTTTAGCATGCATCATCTCCACGTGGCACATCACGATTGGCCGATTTCCCATTAACCTCCTTAACAATATCGTTATTACCCTCATTATTGTTCACATCAACCATTTCTTCCACGATAACTTCAATAGCATCAGCTGGTCTGTTTTGTTGCTCAGAATCTTGTTCAATTTTCTCAACTTTTCCAAGCTTTATATCAACGGCTAATTCTTGAAGTTGCATTATATCGGACTCTTTTATCATTAGATCACCACCATTGTTGTTGTTGTTTTTCTGCTTCTTAGTTGAATCCTTGTAAATTATGTATAAGATCATCTGAGCTATTCCGAACGCGAATCCAAGGACGTTTGGCAACTGCACAATAACATTTCAAATAGTTATACCAACTTGTCACGTTACTGGTTCAAATTATAATATTATATTATCAACGTGATAATTAATTAATTAATTAATTATTACTTACCGCAATGTAGAAATCCCGAATAAGGAACCCATAAAAGAACCACATAATCGCGCAAAGTGTGAGCGAGAATGATAGCCAAAACGGCATGAATTCTACACTCTTTGTTCTTATTACCATTCTCTGCAATTATTTCCACAGCAAATATTTAAATCATGCATTCCTTAGTAAAAATAAAAAAATAAAAAAATTTATGAACAAAATAAATTTATTTAAGCTATGATTAAAATTTGATACCATGGCGCTAAGAGGAGCAGCAAAAACACAAACAGAGAAGATGCCACAAATCCATCCAACAACGCTTTCACGCATACCGCCTTTGGACAACATGGTGTGGTCGTCCATCCCTCGAACAAACACCAAGGTTGTAACCACTATAAGCCCCAAAAACCCTACATTGAACAATCCCAACAACTTGGCTGTGTAAACCTGCTCAACAACAAAAATACAATGTAAACACTCATTAGAAAATGATGTAACACATATATTTACTTCGTAAATGATTTTATGTAATTAGTATAATCATACGGATCGGAGTATGAGTATATACGTACCCTGGCTTTTTTAGTGGCATAGATGAGGTAGACGGTGAGATAAGCTGCTTCAATGGCGCAACCAATGGAGTTGATGGTGATAATCATAGTGCCATTGCTTTCCTTCAAGAAGGCATAGTACAATAATAGCATGCAACTAAAGAGTGCAACTGAATAAGGTATGGATTGAAACCCTAGTGTTGATTTCTTCTTGAATATCCTCCAAAATGTTGGCCTATATTATACCCAATATACAATAATTTAATATTATCATTCAATAATAATAATCAAACACAACAACATGTAGTTACATGTATACTCCTTCTGTCCGGATTCAGTTGTCACACTAACAGATCAGGTTACACTATCAACGTGACTATTAATTCCAGACAGGAAGGAGGAAGGAGAAGAGGAGGAGAGTAAAAACTTACAATGGGGCCAAGAAGACACCAAAGGAAACAATGTTTCCAAGGATGCCAAAAATGATGCTTAATTCATGGAGGTGAATAGATGTGAATGCCATTTTTTTTTTTCTTTAGCTCAACCTTAGCTCCTTTCTAATTATTTAGAGAAAGAATTACAAGGAGAGGAGCTAAGGAGAGAGAGAGAGAGAGAGAAAGCTAGAGAAGGAGAAGAGCTAATATTGGCAACTTTGGCAAGTAAAGAGATGAAGGTAACCTGGTATTTATAGGAAGTAAGCAAATGCACAGATGGCGTGTTTTAAGAGAGAGAGATAGAGAGAGAGAGTTGTTTTATTTAAAACGAAATTTAGTTACTTTTAAGCAATATTTTGGGGTTGAGCTGTTTTGCATTACTAGTACTTCTTACATCCCTGACTCTTCATGTTAATTAAGTACGGAGTAGTGGACATTTCGCATGCATTAATTAAATTTACGACATGGTAAATTAATTACTTATTGTTCATTGCTTTACTTTCCTTGAATAACTTTGCTTCCCCTGCTAACCGAAATTGATTTGACACACCACTTTATCCATTTTGGCCTACCTCTATATCACTATATGTACAGTTTTTTGTGCTCTTACAATTGGTGTGCTAAATCACTTCCCCTACCCAGCTTGCTATAATTTCTCGTAGCGAATGTCTGAGTTGCCAATCTAAATATGTACCGATGTTATCTGATAGCTAAAATCTTGAAAATTAAAGTCGAAAACTATTACTACCCTATACATCTTTTTCTACATCAAAACATATACTACATCTGTTTTGAAAAGATCTTTGCACGGACTCTGGTGCAATATTTGACCGTTAATATATTCAATTCTGTACGATAAAAAATTATGAAAATTTGATATTTATTAAATATATTTTGGGACGAATCTAACGAGATATCTCATGATAATTTTTGATAAATATAATAGTGAGAATTTGTGTTCAAAATTTTAATTATTGAACACATTTTTCAAAGTGTAAAAAACTTAATACTCCGTAATATATACGCGTAAGATAAAATTCTCCTTTTCTAGTGTGGCGCTATTAATTATAATTTTCATGTCACATAAGTAAAAGTTTTTTGAGACAAGCAATAAAATGTATAGGCTGTAAACAAATATATGGAATGGTAAAGGTAGGTACCAATGATATACAGGTTGGGGCTTTAAAAATGAGACAAAAGCTTTAATTGTAGTCCCTTGATTTGTTTTTGGGTTAGTCGAGCATATGTTCTACGGTTTTTGAGTTCTCACTTTTGAAGTTGAGATTTGAGCTTGGACCAACAACAAGTACAGCTAGCTCCTACTCATTTTGAGTATTTACATTTTCCCAAAATATCTATTTTTAACGAACATATATTGGTCATTTTTTTGTTGCATTTTGGTAGATTGGTACGACTTTTTGGTTTAAAAGCCAAGGCCTTTCCTTTGTTTTTTTTCCCTTGTACTACTTCTTGTGTTTTCTAATATTTGCAACTCCATCACCTATTTGATACGCGGTTTAAGAGAATAATTCGAGAGGATAAATAGCAAAGCTAATTTTTAAAAAAGTACTATATGATGTACTAGATTTCTTATGTGAAATCTTTTTAACGTAGTGATGAATTTGAAAATATAAATTTATGTTTATAATAAATAATAATGTCAAATTTTATTTCGTTATTGTTTCATTTAGGTTATTGGTAATACCGAAAATTCGAAATAACTATTAATTACTAATTGGTCCAGTAGAACTTAAAATATATTTTTGTTGTAAAGGCTCAAAAGTTTAATGGTGAGTAAACTCATAAAAAAATTCAGGAAAACTGAAGATTCGATTCAAGTGAAATTTTCTTAACTTGGTTGGACTGAAATTTACTTGAAAGTAAATAAGGGCTTAAATGACCTTTTGAAAAGTATAGTTTATACAGAGTATTTCTTAAAATAAATTAACTAACTTAAAAATAAATGGAATCTGAAAAGTTGGAACAAAAGAAACAAGAAGCAGGGGGTATTTGACAGCTAGCTTTAGGAAAGGTCACTGGATGAGTGGGTTCATCAGTTCATGAGTGAAGGTCAGTAACTAGTTAACCACCATTTACTTAATTTATTAATTTCAATCATAATTACTCATTTACTCCCTCTCTTATTTGTTAACTCTTTATTTCAATAAATTCTTGTAAGAGACCGTCTCACCTTAGTTAATTACTCGGTATTATTTTCACATGCTACGTCACCCTTCTACCTAGTTAATCATGTCTGACAGTTAAGTAATTAAGTGTCAGATGATCTGATAGTAAATTAGCTTAACTTGCTTGTTTCTTTTTTTTTTTTTTTTTTGAAACAAACTTTATTCTTAAATATTTGTCTTATATAACATTTATTACTCACAAAAGTGCGACGCAAATGACTCTCATTTGCCACGCACATTAGCTAAATGTGCGTGGCAAATGACTTTTCTGGCGCCATGCTGAAAAGTCATTTGCCACGCACATTAAGCTAATGTGCGTGGCAAATGACCTTTTGGCGCCAAAAAAAATAAGCCATTTGTGTCGCACATTAAGCTAATGTGCGACGCAAATGACTTTGAATTTTGTAAAACAAAATAGGTTTCATTTTAATATATATATATATATATATATATATATATATATATATATATATATATATATATATATATATATATATATATATATATTAAAATGAAACCTATTATATAGTAAAATGGACAACTCATATTATTAAATAGAACCACATCAAATCTGTAAGACTTACAATACAAAACCTTGAAATATCTACAACAATATATTCCATCTAACGGTTTCTCTTGACACCCAACAAAAAAAATTAAAAAAAATTAGCTGCTGCCTGGAATCCTCTAATGTTTCCCTTGCTTCTAGTGTAGTATCGAGCAACGTCCCAACAATAACTATATCTGTGAGTGAATAGAATGACACAATTACAAATAAAGAGTGGATCTTGATATGAAATATCAGCAAATTCAATAGAACAAAGTATAAACACAAAGATGGGAGCTTTTAGGAGCAGATACAACTTAACAGACTAGGAAAAAAAACAGCTAAAAGCGGAAATTTTACTCTGTAAGTCTTTTTTGAAGTGGGGATTTTGGCATGCTGGAAGTTAAGCGAAGAAAACTGATTACTCTAGAAGATCGAGTAGGGAAGGCTCATGAGGATCAACACGGATACTCTGATTCCCAAGTAAATCACAAAAACCCATTTCACGATCATATCAAAAAGTCTATAAATTGCAAAAACAATCTAAATCATAATCCTAGCATGCACATACAGTCATACAGATCGAACAAAAGACTAAGAAAATAAATTATGGACACCGAGTCTCGGCTTTTTTATATAGAAGACTTCAAAGGATACTAGCTATTCAACAATTCCTACCGTACAACACGAAAACCTCTTAATCAGCAACTGCATATCTTATAAGAAAAGCAGCAGTATACGTATACTGGTGATTAGTCACAGTTTTTACATTCGATCAGTTAAACTAATTAATACGAAACTTGCATGCATATATGATATACCTTTAGCCGAGCAATTGTATAATAGTCCGGAAAGGCCGTTGATGGTGTATGCATCTGATACATTTGGACCACCTCCAGTTTGCAGTGCTTATGAAATGACTGCCTCAGTAACAACATTCCACCACTCTCCTGCAATAATCCCACATATCATATAATGATTATTTTCTGAAACATATACAATGAATTGAAGCATAGAATACTGTTGTATGATTAGAGGAGGAAGCATGCATTAACAATGATAAGAGGAACTTCCTTATAGGGTTTAAAAACAGTTCAAACCTAGGTATTAAGCAATATTTACAGAACAAAAAGATGAAAATAGATGATGAGTAGAAGGTAAATGCGGTTTAAAAACAGTTCAAACCTAGGTATTAAGCAATATTTACAATATAAAATATCAAGAATATATACGCCATATGCGCTTGAAGGAAAAACAGAAGCCATAATACAGTTTACCAAAGCAGGGGAGAATCGAAAGAAACTTCCATTGCCAACCAAATACTGCAGCCATTATTAAGAAATAGAAGTATGAAGTCTAAACGTAAGCAATTAATACCATCGTCTATAAGATTTGAATTTAACAAATTTTTATCTCCAAATCCTCAAACTTGTTCATCATCACAAAATCACGAGGTGAATTGGACAAAATCATAGCGAACAGAAACGGTACGCCTGAAAATCTGTAAGAGTTTATGGGACTACAACCAACACAACAACATTCAAACCGACAAATAGAATTGCACAAAAAGGAACTGAGCTACGATCAAAGATTTCGATTTCGATTTTACCTTCTCCAGAAAATGACCGATGCATAACACATAATCAATTGATGATTTCAATGGTTTACTGTGCAATATTTCCCCTAATATGCGATCAATAGCAGAACCCTGCATTCAAAACCCAGAATTTGACAGAACAAATAACTATGTAAAACACTTTCCCCAAAATGAATACTATCAATAAACCAATTATGAATTGCATTTAAAAAATCCTACCTTTGTAACACCTACTGGTCGAACCTCAACAGACCTACTACCTTGCACAACTTCAACGGATGCATTTGAAATAGGACCCGTCCAAAGGTGTTGTAACATGTCCCTTGCTTGCAATCTTCCAAACTCAAAATCTGAAGAGGAAACATATCCGAAGCAAGCAATGAGTTAAAATGACAGGAAAACTACCTAGGACAAGAAACATAGCAGAATATTGGTATTAAGGAGTAAATAAATGACGTGAAACTAAGTAGGCCAAGATATATACCAGCATACTTATAATTCCATGCAAGGGAAGTATCACGAAGCTCAATAGTCGAATGAGGAGTTCTTTCCTTAAAATACTAAAAAACATGCTGCAGAAACATGAACCAAACAGTCACAAGTGAATACAAAGACTAAATCATAAACAAACAAACAAACAAATAAGGCAAACTTGATAATTCAAGCTAGGCAGCATCTCAGTGGATTTAGTGTAAACTTTCAACCACCTTCTCCCTCGGTCTCCTTCCTCCCTGGTTTTCTTTTACTTTTACCATTTTCTTCTCAATTTGTTATTTTCAATCTACTTTGGTTTAGAAAATCAATTATTTTCTATTCTTTGATTTGGCGATAAATTTCTACAATGATTTTATCATTTTATTCAACTTTGATGAATTACTCATTAATTTATCACATACTCAAATTAGCAAACTCATTGATACTATCATCAACTAATAATATGATGCACAAAAAGGAACTGAGATTAATTACCTTGACGCCATTTCTGGCTTGCCCTTCTCTTCTACAGCTGTTATCCCACATATGTGCTTCATACCGCCCCGTCCATCTATGCCTGTTCACAAGTTTTAAAAAATTAAAAATTTACCATTTACATTTCCAAAATTAAAACAAATTTATTTAAAAAATAAAAATTTACCTCGTAACACCTCTGTAAATGGAGGTCCTCAGACCAAAAGTATCAGAAATCTTCTTCCGCCATTGTTGCTGTTGTTGTTGTTGTTATGGCTGTTGTTAGCGGTGTAACTCGGGACCAACTCGGTCTGAGTCGACTCAACAGATGCCCCAAACACTAAGCCCCACTTCCACCGCACCCAAGATGAATCGCCACCGAGTCATCCACCTCAGAGCCGGAGTTTGCAGAGAACGCGGCTTGAAATCCGGCTGAAGACGTCATCGCTTTCAGATCTGGGTTTGCCTCATTCGTATTCGCTAAGCTTGAATTTTAAAACAAACTTTAGAGATTGGGATGATTAGGTGAGAGGAGACTTTGAAGGGAAAGAGCTCGATTCTGATTCTGAAGGAGAGACAGAGAAACTTTGGAGTTTCAACAATGGAGATCTGGAAAATTTGAGAGAGAAAGAGTTGTACAGGGAGGCAGGCCGAATATGAGAGAGAAAGGGAATAGGAGCAGGTAGGTCAAGCGTGACTGCGTCGCACCAAAATAAAATTAAAAAAAGGTAATAATTAATTTTACCTCCTCTGCGTCGCAGATTAGTAATTTTGCGACGCAAAGGAGGTAATATTTTGCGTCGCATTATTACTAATCTGCGACGCAAATGACTTTGGGACTATTTTAGAGTCATTTGCGTCGCAGATTAGTAATTCTGTGACGCAAATGACTAATTTTAATGCTTAGAAATGTCAATTGCGTCACATGTTTAAATGTGCGAGGTAAATGTGGTGATGCAAATGATTGTTTTTCCACTAGTGAAGGTCTTGTCCTCACCATAGCATTCAGATGTCCAAGCTAATGCTTCTTATTGAACCATCCCCTAGCTTGGGGGGGGGGGGGTTATTGGAGTACAAGACTCAATACAAGAGTGTGATAAAGACTGTGAGAAACAATCCACCACCAAGGCACAACAACAAGTTGTTCACCACACTGGTGACTTGCTTTTTGAGCATCAAAGATCAAAGTACACCGATCAGTGACATGGATGCTACACAGATCAATGACTTGGTTGGTACATGCACATATTGATGACTTGGTAGGAGTTTGTTACAGGCTAAAGTTAGTTATAACTAACTCTCTAAGGATTAGTTTTCTTCTTCAGATTACAACTAGCACACTAGTCTAAATAGCTTGTAATAATGCAAACTCAATTGTATTATTCATTCCTACAATTCGCTGCTCATGATCGATGATCAATAAAATACTATTTCTCTATTTCTAAATTTGAAGTTCTAAGCCTAGAACTTCTACACAACTGAAGCAATTTACAGTAGTTTAGATCCAATACAAAAATCATTGCAGAGTGAGTACAACTAAAATCATTGTGTAATCTAATGGAATTGTATTTGGGTCTATGTATAGTCATCACATATTCACATGTGCTTCAATGATATATCATGTTCATCTTGTTTTGATCAAATGCACCTAAAGACCACAGGTGTACATACTCAAAGGTGTGTTTTGCTTGTTTAATTGGTTTAGTTTATCGAGAGAGTTTAAAATGAGCCCCCAAAAAATGAGTTGTTGGATACACCTAGCTCTGATAAATGAACCCTGGAACAACACCGAACAAGATATATTTTACATCCATTTTGTATATCGGTAATACGAACATTCATTTGAAGGTAGATTTCCTTTTAATTTATACTATATGTAATTTTTAAAAGAACTTTTGAGAACTTTAGTGTCCACGTAAAAAATTGAAAATACTTTTTACAAGATTTAAATTGTTAAAAACATATTTTAGGTGTTTGAACATTAATTATATATTATTGCAAATAATGTACTCCCTTCGTATTTTAAAAAGAGATACACTTTAACCGACACGTAGTTTTAGGAGAGTGAGTTGAATTTATTAAAATAAGATGAAAGTGGTTTAGTGGGTGAATTATTTATTATAGTAAAAAGATGATATGAGTAAGTATGAGAACCACAAGAAAGAGAGAAATATTAATATAATGGGAAGTGGGACCAAAACACGTTAAAAAAGTAAAATGTATTTCTTTTTAAAATACGGCCGTTTAAGAAAAGAGTATCTCTTTTTAAAATACAGAGAGAGTATAAACTAAATTCAACATTCGTTGCGTGCACCAAAAGCTAGTATACGAGCGATGGCTGATCTATTAGTACTCCCTCCGTCTCTTTTTGTTTTTTACATTTGATATTTTCACGCGTTTTAACGAATAATTAATTTGTATCGAGATTCCTCAATTTTTTTATTTAAACAAGATAAATTACGTTTATTTATAATGTTTTCACACTTTTATCAAAATTCTGATATTGGGAAATGAGAAAATTTTAATGTCCCAATGGAAAAGTGTGAGAGATTAAATGACCCATTGCATTTAATTAGTTAAAATATTAATTGGACACAAATTTTGATAGAATAATAAGTTATTTGTGTGATAATATAAAAGGAAATGTAAAGAACATTTTGAAATACCCAAAAAGGAAAACGTAAAAAACAAAAAGAGACGGAGGGAGTACCCAACTACCCACCAGCCACAAGGCCACCATTCGAGGCGCATTTGTCTAAGCGCCAATTCTTGGCGGCATTGATCGACCAATTTTGTACGGAGTATGTTTATACTTTTACTGTTTTTTCTAACTATTAACGGTCTCAAGGTCAAATTCATGTCTTTTCTAAGAATCTATGTACTTCTTCAATATTAGTAATATTTATGTGATACAATTCATCTAATCAATTAATAGTAGGATTTAATAATTCATCTAATCAATTGTTATAAAAAGAATTCATCTAATCAATTATTTTCCATATTTTGTGCACACAAGCAATAACAATCATAACAAATTATTCGTTTACAAGTTTAAAGTTAACATGCTTAATTGATTTTTTTGGTGTTAGCACCCGATTCACCCGTAAGGCTAATTCGGATTCGGGGCGAGTTATGTGTGGATAGGTTTCAGTCCCCTCCCAATTGTTGTTGCGGGGGATCGAACACGAGTTCTCCCTACCAAGTTCAGCCCCAATCACCACTGAACCAACAGACAATTGGTAACCTGCTTAATTGATAGATAGTGTAATATTTTTATTTATTTTTTACTTATGATGCAGCTTAAAACATCTAACATCTTAGTGGTTCTAGCTAGTATAATTGTATAAAATAAAAATCGCTACTGACGTTAGTAGTTTTAAGGAGGCATTAACTAAAATGTTAAAAAGCCAAAGATGAACTTCTGAAAAAGCGATCTCTTTTCCTTAGTAGTACATTCAAACCCAACATTTAAGATATTGTTTTTGTAAAAAACGCGATCTCTTTGAATTGCTTTGACAGTAAGGAACGTTTAAAAGACCAGTCGTGTAACACATGTGGTCTCCTATTGAAACTGCAAACAATATTAGTCATTCTCTAATTAAAATTGTGTAACATGTTACCGACTCTATTCTGAAAATTTTCAAAAAGAAAAGGGGAACTCGAAACTCGTACCCGATTTTACATGGACAATATATATTATGATAATTAGTTTTTAGCCCAAAACAAATGAATCAATTGATCTGTTGTTGCAAGCCTTCAAATTGTTCTCTAATTCTCACTATAAGAAATTGTACTATTAACGACGGGAAATCCCATCGCTAAAGGCCAATAATCGTTGATTCACGACGGAATTTCCTGTAGCGAACCCGTCATAAAAGGGGCCGTCATTAATAGAAAATCTCGTCGTTAACCCGTCGTAAAAGACATTTGCGACGGTTGTTCACGTCATTTTTTGGTTGCTAGCCCCGTCGCAAAAGGCTTTTGTGATGGAATTTTTGACCCGTAATTATTAGGTTGTCATTAAAGATACATATTTTTGTAGTGTCTTTTGGTCTGGTTGCTAACAGTCCTAAATCCTAAATCTTCCATTTATTTCATGGAATGGTTGATTCTGATGTGAATAGAGTGGTGGATGCTTCTGGATTTGCTAGGATTTCTTTGCCTTTCATGTATCTGGAAGTATCTATCTGCTCTAAGAAGATCACTGCAGCTTAGTGTGGTGTGTTGGTAGATAAAATGACATCCAAAATTAAGGTGTGGAGCACTAGACATCTCTCTTATACTGCTAGAGTGCAACTGATAATTCAATACTTCTTAGCCTGCATGTGTATTGGTCCCAAATCTACATTCTTCCTAAAAGTGTCCTGCATGACATAGTTAAAGTTTGTAGAGATTTTTTTATGGAGTGTCCAAGCTTATAGTTCTAAGCCAAGTAATATTGTTTGGGAGAAGGTGTGTTGTGATAAACAGACTGGAGGTTTAGGTTTAAGGATGTGATCTTATGGAATACTGTTGATATGTGTAAGTATGTTTGAGCTATTGCAACCAAACAAGATAATGTGTGGATTGAGTGGGACAATTATGTGTATATCCAGGATGTGAATTGGTGGGAGTACCAACCTAAAGCTTATGTTAGTTGGTACTGGAGGAAGATCTGTGCTACAAAAGAACAATTGAAGCAAGTGTATTCTCAAGCTGATCTGTGTGGTATGGTCCAGTACGTATTCAGTAAAACAGGTTTATATTAAACTTGCAGGCACTAGACCTGTAGTTCATTGGGATACAAACGTATGGAACATGCTAAATACTTTGAGGCATAGGTTTAGATGTTGCATTGTAGTTCAATGTAGGTTACAAACTACAACAAAGTTAGCAAGGTTGATATCAGTCCTTCTCCTGATTGCTTAATTGTTGTGTGGCCAAGCTGATGAAGAGCATGAGCATCTCTTCTTCAACTGTCCTTATAGCAGCATGTGTCTCAAGGAGCTTACAACCTGGTTTGGGATTCAGATGACTGCTTCTACTTTGCAAAATGTCATCAGTTGTATTGGTCATAGAAGAGACTCTAAGTTTAAAAGAATGGTCTGTTATGCAGGGGTGACAACACTTGTGTACCTTGTTTGGAGAAGCAGGAATAGAAGCTTCTCGAATCACTCAATTCCCACAGCCAGCATGTCATGTCTAGTTTAAAACAAATTGTGAGAAGTAGAATATTGGTTGTAATGCCTAAGAAAGTTAGCAGGAAAAATCATTTGTGGTTCATGGCTTTATGAGCCGTGTTGTTTGTAGATTGTTGTTGTTGCCAGTTCTTTGTTGAGGGGGTCCAACCTAATTGGTTCGTCTTTCGTTGAGTTGGTTAAGTTGTAATTTTTTTGGTGATTAATATTATTCTTATTTGGTTACCAAAAAAAAGAACACAAATGAATAATAGACTGACTTTAAGTTTAGCCATTTCTAGAAAAATCATTCCAAATTAGTGAATAGTAATTACATGTATAAGGTTTAGCCATTTCTAGAAAAATCATTCCAAATTAGTGAATAGTGATTACATGTATTAATAAATTTCTTTATGTATGTAGTTGCAACTTGCAAATAAATGTCGGTAGACTAATTTTGTGATCTTATACATTCCAAAAGAGGGCCTAGTAAATCCCTCAAGTAGGGAAGATGTTATTGATTAAATAATTGGATAATTATTAGGATTAAAAAAAAATATTTACACTAATATAAACCTGGTCCATGCTAATTTAGCGTGGACAAGGGCAACGGAGTAATTTTTATGGTTAACATATGTAACTGTCACGTGACAGTTATTTTGTAATTTTAAATAGTAACTATATGCGTATTACAGTAACTATGTGTTTTAAAGAGTTACTATGTGTTTTGAAGAGTTTTAATGCGATTTGTGTCTAGCCCACTTTATATACGTTTTAAACTTTTTTATTTTTCAAAATTTCATATCTACATTCTGTTCATTCTCTTTCATTTTCTCTCTCTTCATTTTCTCTCTATGCTTTTCAAAATTTAGCCCAAATTTCTAGGTTTTGTTCGATTTTTTCGTAATTATCTTATAATTCTTATGATTGGATCTATTTGATGAGGAAAAATTGGAGGAAGTAGTAGATCAAGAAGGAGGTTCGTCGTTGCCGAAATCGAATCGAAGAATTTGCGCTCGCCTACAAATCTTCGCAAGAAATTTTAGAGATCACATCTCGGTTTGTTGTTTTTTAAAGAATTTTAAGTCTATTTTTATTTTAAATTGAAAATGTTTGTTGTTTTGAAGAAATTAATGTTTGTGTTTTACCGAAGTATCGTTTTCACTTCGCGAATTCGATCAGTGACTTCACGATTTTAAATAGTAACTATATGAGTAATACAGTAACTATATGGTTTAAAGAGATACTATGTAATTTTAATGGTTACTATATGTGTACAATAGTTACTATATTATTTTAATGGTTACTATATGTGTACAACAGTTACTATATGTGTACAATAGTTATTATTTTGTTGAGTGATTCGAAATGTTTGTTGTTTTGTTGAAATTAGTGTTAGTGTTTCACATAGTTAGTATGTAAATGATATAGTCACCTTTAATTTATATTGTGAATTAGTGTTTTTAATAGTCACTGGAATGTTCGTTGTGTTTATGTTAGTAGTAGTTTTTAGAGTAACTATACTTTTTTTTAAAAGTTACTATAACTTTAAAACAGTAACTATATGTTTAAAATAGTTACTATATTTTTTAGAAAGTTATTATAAATTTAAATCAATAACTATGTGTTTAAGATAGTTACTATGTTAAGAACAGTTTATAGTGATTTTTTGATAAATAATAGTTACTATACGATTACATTATGTAATATGTTATTTCGAGTATATTTTTGTCTGCTTCTTAGATAGTGACTATATGATTATAATGGTTACTATATTTGTACAATAGTTACTATATTATAATAATAGTCACTATATGTTAAGCTAGTTGTTGTGTGATTATAATGGTTACTATATGTGTACAATAGTTACTATATTATTATATTAGTTATTATATGTTTGAAATAGGTACTATGTTTATTTTATCATGATGTGTTACCATATGTTTATTTTCTTCAATAGTTACTATATTATTTATAAAGTTACTATATGTTTTAAATAGATATTATGTTTATTTTATCATGACTTGTTACCATATGTTTATTTTCTTTAATAGTTATTGTACGTTTTATATAGTTACTATATTTTTGAAATATGTACTATGTTAGTTTATTATGTTATGTGCGTGTTTTTATGTTATTCTATATTTTTAATGATATAGTTATTGTATTATGGATAGAGTTACTATATTATTATCACATCAACTATGTCTGCAACTCTGTGACTAAATGACCATCGATAATATTTATAGGTATTATATCTTGTATTATAGTAACTATATGTTTGGTATAGTTTTTTATGTATATTATAATGTTCTTTTCATGTTCTTTGTTGTCTTCTATGTTATTAGTAATAAGAGTTACTATGTTATGATCACAACAACTATATGATCATAACAATAACTATATCTACAACCTTGCTTGTATATGACTATCATTAATATTAAGAGTTACTATATCATGTATAATAGTAACTATATATTTTTAAGGAAATTTTGTGAAACACTACCTTAATGTTTGGACGTTTTGTGAATTACTACCTTATAAAAACTTTTTTATATTTTCCTACCTTATAAGTTTGATATGTTTGAGTAACACTACCTTGTAACAGAAAACGTTAAATATCTCCGTTTGTGGGCCCAAATCCCAACGACTCTATTTCATTTCTCTTTCTTCTTTCTCAGTCTCTATTCTCTACTCCTCTTTCTCAATGTTTGTCCTCCCGTTTCTCAATCTCATTCTCTTTCTCAATCTTTGTAGAAGCAATATGTTTCCTAAAATCTTGTTCTAGTTTTTAAGAAAGTTTTAAACCCTTAAAACACAGTTATACCCCATGTAAAATATCCTAATTATGTGCAAGGTAGTCAAGAGATCAGCTTTGCTACTGAGTCAAGCGATATTCCCAAATTGAAATCCAAAAAGCCAGAAAAAATTTGTATCATCCCCACGCGGAATAAAAAGCGTTTGATGCTTCAAGTAACCAAAATCAATATTTCATCCAGACACTAAACTGTCACACATTCGGCAGGTGGAAATGTAACAAATGTAGATATCACCCACAACATGGCTTAAGAGCAAACTCAGCTTTATCAAACTCAAGATACGGAGTAAGAAACAAATAGGTAAAAGAAGGAAGTCATGCATTTGACTAAACTCTGTCCCTTAACGCAACAGCCACAAGTATGTCACACATACCTGTCATATAAGACTCCTGGATTTAACTTCTCATAAATTCATTTTTGGTGCTTTCTATTGCCTAAACCCCTAAAGAGAAGCCGCAAATTCTATCAGGCACACTTTCTTTCTACCTCGTATTTGGTATCTCAAATTCTCAATTTGGCTAGCACTAATCTCTCTTATTTTACAGAAGGTTCTCACCTTGGGGACAATATCCATCATCTGATAATGTCCATTCCAAGGAGCAGAAGTGTCAAGGGGGAATCTCATATGCTTTCTTGATAAGCCGCTGTTAACTGCAAAAAGTCCTCCATGATTGCAGGGGAAGCATTCATCTCTATAACAAACTCCCTGACCTTAGCATTCATCTCTATTCAGTGTCTGAGCAGAACAGGGGATATAGCAGAAAGGTCCCACCTTTTGCCCATCCATATCTTCTTTTAGTTTGTGGCATGCATTCATCGCACTCTCGCTATTATCATGTGTGCAAGCAACGACTATCATCAATATTATAAATCTTCAAGACCTTAACCAAAGCATGATATATAGATCTCAGCATCACTACTTGGCTGTAGAAAACTGATTTAGTGGGTATTCGAGTGGGTCTTCTTCTACAAAGAATGAGAAATGGGAGGACAAACATTGAGGAAGAGGAGTAGAGAACAGAGACTGAGAAGGAAGAAAGAGGAAAGAGAAATGAAAGAAAGTCGTTGGGATTTAACGTTTTCTGTTACAAGGTAGTGTTACTCAAACATATCAAACTTATAAGGTAGGAAAATATAAATAAGTTTTTATAAGGTAGTAATTCACAAAACGTCCAAACATTAAGGTAGTGTTTCACAAAATTTCCTATTTTTAATAGTTATTATCTTATCATTATGTTCTTTTTATGATCTTTCTTTGTACTCCATGTTATTATTAATAAAAGTGACTATATTATTTTGACAGTAACTATATGACTATAACAATAACAATAACTATATATGCAATTATGCAAGTATTTTACCATCGTTAATTGTAAGAGTTACTATATGATGCATAATAGAAACTACCATTTTACATAGTTACTATGTTATTTTTTCATATTTAAATGTTAAATTATTAACTTAGTTTAAATATTATTGATTCAGAAATACAAAGATGATGCATCCAGAATTGAAATCGTGCAAAGAATAAATTCTGCAAGGAAAACAAAAGCAGGAGGAGAAGAAGAAAATCCCGCAACAATGGAAACCAAGAACGTGGTAGAGGAAGGACATGATGTGTTGGTGGAAAAAAGAGACGTGGTCCACGTGGACGTGTCGATTAGTATATTTTAGTTCAAAAAACATTTGAGTTTAACATGGTTTATTTAATAGATGCAAAGAATTAGAATGTCGTAGCTAAAACAACTAACCAAGTAGTTAATGTTTTCTTTATTATTTTTCAAGAGTTATAATTACTGTTACTTTTGATATAGTTACTCTTTTATATTTCAGTAATTATGTGATATATAATAGAAAAAATTACTATATGACCTCTAAACCATCTATATCATATTGTTTATTTTTATAATATAGTAATTGTTTTACAGCTAAAGTTATTTTTCTATATAATATAGTTAATCTTTGGATAGAATAATTGTTCTCATCAAAATTACTATATTATTATTATTTATTTCATAGTTACTATTCTGAAAATATAGTTACTTTACAGAACCTATAGTTTCTATAATTTACTCTTTTTGTCTGCAAGAATGAATATATAGTAGTAATTGTTTTACAGTTAAAATTACTTATCTATATGATATAGTTACTCTTTGGATAGAATAGTTATTCTTATCATTTGTTATGTTCATAGTTATTATTCTGGAGATATAGTTACTTTACAGAACCTACATTTTCTATAATTTACTCACTGTTAAAATTAACTAATTACCCTGATCCATGATAATCTTATGGTGGACCGGGTCCATACAAGTGGAATTGAAAAAGAAAAAAAAGTCCACAACTAGGGACACCAAAATAATACGGTGGCTCTTTAGGAAAAGGAAATCTTCCCTGAGAATATTTAGGGTTTATACAAATACTGTATATATACTTGCATTAATCAAATCAAATTCTTGTGAATTATCGTTTGACAATTATTTCGCAATAAAGTGTCAGATTCAAATACCATACATACTAGTTAACCTAAGAAGAGTTATATAAGTGCCAGAAATGCCAGATAATCTAATACCAGATCGATCCGACTAGTTAATTGTTCAAGGATATATGCATGCTTAATCAAAATTTACGAAGTACAACAAGGAAAGATTACCTTATTTGTTTGGGTGACAACCAAGAAATTGAATTAAACATGCATGCACTTTAGTTTATTTATCTTTATTATATAAGTGAAGAGTATTTGTTTATCAAAAAAAAAAAGTGAAGAGTTGAGATTATTTTAGTAAATCTACTTTTGATGTCCCATCTATCTATCTATTACTATATACTAAAAGACACACCAGGAATAACACGTGTCAAGTCCTGGTGAGTCCTTAGTGATTTTTTTTCTTTTTATTAAATTTGAAGACGGGGACAGAATAAGATGAAGATTTAGTCGGGTTTCATCCCGTGTCAGATGCGTAGTATAACTAGATCCTATCATTTATCTGAATAGGATTCTCTTTGAAATGGTATAATCTAATTTAATACAATTGTAATGGTATAATCTAATTTATATTTATTTTTTGTCACCTTTCCACAACTGTTGTGGCGAAGGGAAGCTTTTCTATGATAATTTATACAATTGTCTTTGAAACAATCTTTTTGTGGTTTCAAGGATGTGGTTCTGAGACTGATTGTTGGAATCGTTTCCGTTTCTTTTTGTCCATTTGATGACACCTAAGTTGGTTAACAATTTTTTTTAGATAAAACAAATGAAATATGAAATTTTTGTGTTATTTGTTAATATTGATGTTTTGATCTTGATTTTACAGTATGTTTGCTTAAGGGGATCAAATTTATTTTTTTATATTCGCACGCATCGCGTGCATATAAGACTAGTTACTATATACTAAAAGACACACCAGGAATGACACGTGTTAAGTCCTGGTGAGTCCTTAGTGATTTTTTTATTTTTATTTTTTTTAATTTAAGAATCTTTTAAAGTATCTGATTTCCTGATTTTTTTTTCTTATTCTTTCCTTGTATTTAATATAATACATTAAATAGAAGTATATATATATGAAAAAACAAATTATGATTTCATGTATTACGATAAGGATAAACAAAAATATATTGTTACTGATTTGAAGAACATATATGTTAGGAATGGAAAAAAACACAGTTTTTTTGATATTATTGTTTATATAATATACATTACTATATACTAAAAGACACACCAGGAATGACATGTGTCAAGTCCTGGTGAGTCCTTAGTGATTTTTTTTTCTTTTTATTTTTTTTAATTTAAGAATCTTTTAAAATATCTGATTTCCTGATTTTTTTTTTCTTATTCTTTCCTTGTATTTAATATAATACATTAAATAGAAGTATATATATATGAAAAAACAAATTATGATTTCATGTATTACGATAAGGATAAAAAAAAATATATTGTTACTGATTTGAAGAACATATATGTTAGGAATGGAAAAAAACACAGTTTTTTTGATATTATTGTTTTTTTTTTTGCTAGGCAAGAGCAAGTATATATATTAACAATCAAAGAACCCAAAGATCATGGGAACAACCTCCCACTGATCCAAACATAAAGTGACCAGAGGCCACCCACACTACCCCGGCCCTCATACAAGTTGGAAAACCAACTATGGTCACCAGGGTTGACATTCCTAGGGAGAATGTTGCTAATTCTATTATGTACACAAAATTTTATATTCTTACACACTGTACCAGGAACTCTAATCTGATCATTCCAAAGAGCATTATTCCTCTCACACCAGACATGATAGATAGTGCTAAGTATGCTACAATATATGACACATTTCTTGAATCTGGAAAGCTTCTTCCTGTGAGTCCACTTAATCAGAGAAACAAGATCATAGTGACTGGTATGAATGCCTAACCAAACAGCAATGTCAGACCAGCATTGCTTGCTGTACTCACATCTGAAAAGCAGGAGTGAGTGGCTTTCAACATCAGTGTCACATATCAGGCACCAATTATCAGGGGTGACACCAATTTTCATCAATTTCTCCTTGGTGTTCAGCCTCTCTAGCATGGCTAACCATGTAATGAATCTGTGTTTAGGTATGTTCAATCTCCCCCAGACTGCATTACACCACTACTACAAAAAAACCCTTTTGGAGTCGCCTCTTAACCACTTATAGAGTCGCCTCATGGGCGACTCCACAGGGGGCGATTCTATAGGTACCCCCTTTACGTGTCGCCTGTGACACGACACTGTAGGGCGGTTTATGTGTCGCCTTTTATGTTGGAGGGACTCTGTAGAGGAAATCTATGAAGTTGTATGTACTTTTTCAGGTCGCATACTTCATTTGAGGCGACACATATGGTACTCTATGGTGTCGCCTGTATTTTTAGGCGACGCATATAGTGCTCTATCGTGTCGCCTATTTCGTTTGAGGCGATGTAAATGGTACTCTATGGTGTCGCCTACTTTGTTTTAGGCGACGCATATAGTACTCTATGGTGTCGCCTGTTTACTATGAGGTGATGCATATAGTACTCTATGGTGTCGCCTACTTTGATAGAGGCGACCCATATGTACTCTTTAGAGTCACCTACTTCGTTTGAGGCGATGCATATGATACTCTATGGTGTCACCTCATTTGTTCGAGGCGATGCATATTTTAGTTTCTGCTATTGAGTCGCGTCTTAATTAGAATTGCTATTTTTTATTTTTTTTAGCGCATATATAATTGTAGCCTATGTAGGACTCGAACCTACATATATGTGTGGGGCACATTGCTCTACCATTTGAGCTAATAGGCTTTCATGAAGAATTAATGGTAATACTACTACTCGGCTGAAAAGAGGGAAAAGTCACTTCAAATGCCGACGTTTTGTATACTGAGTACATCCTTCACATCAAAGAGATCTTTTATAATTATACCTGAATATTATTATCCTTCACAACAGAAGGAAGAATTTCAGACCCAAAGTCATTGGATCTTGGTTATGCCTGTGTTAGAAGTTTAGGTTGAACATCTGTCTTAAACACATAAACTCCCATGGATGCAATGTAAGGGTTACTTGATGTATCTTGTTGAGATAATACAAGGATTTGGGTGTCCACTTGCTGTCGAAAACCGGACATCAAAATGATTTAGTCTTCATCCTTTTCAGTTGTATAAACAAAGAAAACATAAGCACATAATAGAAATATTTTTTCACCATAGATTCCAAGTCAGGCCCTTAGGTTTTTGCTGTCTATCTTGGCTGGTATAAGGTGTAAATGAAGCCAAATACAAGCAGGAAACTTATGTAAATATATGGATAAAGAAAATAAACAACAATGATAGAAGTGTCTTTGTGGAACTGTGGAAGCATACCTCTCACCCACAAGAACACAAGAAACTAACGTGATTCTGCAAGTGATTCAAGCGAAGATAGTTAAGATCTTTATGTGGTGACCAAAATTACATATTTACATTAATTCAAATCAAGAAGAATTTTATCCAATACTTGCACAAGATCCATAGTCCATTCTGTAGAGCTCATCACCAGACAATATCAGGACATTCTCGATATTCTTATTTCTCGCATCCTGTATATATTACAAAAATTCAGCACATACCCTTCTCTCACAGTCCAATACTTTTTATTTTATAGGTTCCCAAGCAGAAGTAAAAGAACTAGAAAATGATCTACCCCTGCCTCAAACAGCCATATAAAACCTGTTATTTGAAACCAGTTCTTTCCAGTTTCTCCTTGTGTTTGTATAGCTGCCAAAACCTGTTAATCAAATAAGATTTGACAGAATTCTGTGTAAATTTTCTATTCTTATTTGATTAGGCAATCCAAAGTCACATCTCAAGGCGAACTAAGGGTATATTGCACCAGAAGTTTACCTCCACAAATCCATCTCCAAAGTTGATACTGTTTCTATGACAAGTGCGGTATATGTGGCGATTTAGGGAAGCAGAATTGAACTGAGTTAATATGAATACTTTGTTTATATCTCACATATATCAGCTCCATACTTATTTCACAAAAATTAATTCATACATACAAAATGCATGACTTTTTAGTTTATTGGTCCTTATTACTCCAATCATGAACATATATATGAGATTATGATATATTAATTTTATTTTAAATAAAATGATATTTAAAATAACACAACTTGTAAAATAACCACCAACCCTTATTTTATTTTCCTTATTTTATCTTATTCAGCAACAAGAATGACGTGTCAACCATGTACTTTTTACTAGTTCATTTTCTTCAACAGACATGAGCAATTTATTTCAGAATCAGGATAATCCAAAATGGTAGAGTTTGGTGAAATTATTAAATCAATCACTTTTACCTCATACGGAATAGATAAGAAATCCTTGCTTTCTCCAAAATCTTGCAAGAAATTTCTTGACCAATGATGTCTAGGAGGCACTTCAAAAGAGTACAAAATATGGTGTAATTGACAATAGCTAATCCAGATTAAGCCACCACAATCACACCAAAGTACCAAACCTAGGCTAAAGCTCTGTCTTCTCTGTTTAGCTGCTTGACAATCCACATTCAAGCCTCATTGCTGCCAACATCTCTGGAGAGACAACAGCTAATGAAGGTATACCAGCTCGTTTATCATGATTCTCCTTATTAGAAGCATGGCCAGTTTCCACTCCACCACCCCAACCTCTGTAAAGAATAACTTTGCTTGGCTCCTGGGATACCAAAACTCCGCCTATTTCTTCCTGCAACAAGTTAATTGAGGAAACCACCTCAGAATTAAGCGAAAAGGATGATTAAACCAAAATAAATCAAACTTCATTGAACATCTGTACATACTTCCAATTTTAAAACCACCTCCTGAACAGAGGTCCCTTTAGCTCTCCCCTTGACATTGACAATAGCTAGAGGATATTTCTTAAAATGGTCCTTGATTGCTTTCGCAACACCAGTGACAACATTGCTCCTGCCTGCAAGATACGTAAATGGAACTTTACATGTATAAACAAAACTACAACTAGAAATAGATTACTGCAGACAAAAATATATTCAAAACGCAAGACATCATAAACTGATAATTACATATGATATTGATATGGTGAACAAATTAAAGGATGATCTGGTTGAGTGGTGTGGATGGATCAATGATCAATGCTGAATGTCAATGGCAGGTTGGTCCAGGAGTTTCATCCATTTCAACTTCAAAACCCTCAGCAGCAAGCCATTTGTCCTTGTACATATACCATTTTGCACAGAACAAGAACAATACAAAGTTAATCAAGCTTATAATTCCCAGAAGCCAGTAGAAGTTGTAAAGGTGTCCTTCGTTAAGGTTGTCTTCTAACCATGGTTTAGAATGTGCAGTTAGAGAGTTCACTAAAGAAACTATTACTGTACTAAAGAAAAACCCTAAGGAAAGTGTGCTTAAAAACAAGCCTGTGCATTCTCTTAAGAGAAAATAAAGTTGTCCTGCATATATCATTGCTTCTCCAGCACCAGTTAATATAAATTGGGGGATTAACCAGAAAACAGATATTGGTAAGATTGCATTTGGATCATATACTAATTCATGTAATTCTGCAACTTTAACCCTTTTGATCTCAATAAGAGCAGCCACCGCCATTGCAACAGTAGCAAGGAATGAACAGATATTGTGAATTCTCATAGACAAACACCGACTCAACCCCTATATAGTTCAATGTAGAACACCAATATCTTGACCAATATAGACAATTTCCAATTCTAGGAACACCAATTTTCAGTCCTCCAAACTCCACTATGCCTATGTTCTGACTCCAGAAAACAATCATTTTCAATCCACCAAACTCTATTCTACATATTCTAACTCCAGAAAATAGAATTATGAATCACACTAACAAAATTTCCATTGTGATATACAAATTCAAACCATCAAAACTCAGAAACCATAGAACAAACTAAACTACCAAGTACATTAAAACACATAACATATATTTAAAGCCTAAATCATCCAACAATGTTAATCATGTACACAATATAGCAACCCCTCAACTCTCATTAATCCATTTAAATTCAAAATTCGAAGTTTTAAGCAACAAATCATAAAATTGCTCCTCACTGTAATCTATAAGAAGCAATAATGAACAAACTAACACAAAGAAAAGCCTAGAAAACTAAACCAAATCACAAAATCAAATTACAAATAGAGAAGAGGAAGAGGACGAACCGAAGACGGTTTTGGAAGGGTTCGTCGACGGCTTCGTGCGGTGCCAATTGTGTCTGCAACTTTCGTTGAAATTTCGTCCTCAATTTGTTGATGGAGGTCGGGTTTCAATTTCTTGAGTATTTTGTAGGTGGAGGTTTTTGCTAATGGAGGCCGGGTTTCAATTGCTGGAGTATTTCGTGGGTTTTCGGTGATGGAGGTTTTTTCGCGATCGAGGGTTTAGGTTGGGGGAGAGTTTTTAATTTTTGGTAAGGACTTCTTTTTGAGGGAGGGCTTTCTGACTTAGAATCAGTTTAGGAGTAGGAAGTTTTTTGAGGGAAATTTAGGAGTAGGACATTTTTGTAAGGTTATGATACATATGACAATTCATAAATCATGCGGAAAAACCATTTAACCAGGAATACATATTATTTACACATAATCATATAGCATAGTTTAGATGCATACTCTTTGTTGCGTGCCTTCCCTAGCTGCGCCCGAACCGAACAAGAACAAGTCTTTAGGACTCCAAGTGTCGTCCCTCCGTAGATAGTCCACAACACGTCCGGATCCGCCTTAAGATTGACCAACTAGAATCGCCCTTAAGGTACTAATAATTTCGGCACTTTTAGGCAAGGAATGTGTCTGAATTTTTCTCTCAAAAACTCACTTTGAATACTTGAAAACTTGTTATAAATTGTGAACCCAGGCCACATATTTATAGGGGTATGGAAAGAGAATTGGAATCCTATTAGGATACGAATTAATTAAATTAGAATCCTAATGAAACTCTTATTTAATTAATTTATCAACTAGAATTAGGAATTTAATCATTAAACGAATCCTGTACGTTTTAGGTTTCGTATGTGAACACAAACACCCACGCACGCACAGCAGCCCACGAGGGGCGCCATGCGCGTGCGCGCACAGCCCGAGCATCGCAGCCCACGACTGCCGCAGCCTTGGGCGCGCGCTGGGCCTGCCTTGCGGTGGGCCTGGCGCAGCCTTGGGCTGGCGTGTTGTGGCGCGCGTTTCCCTTGCTGGACGTGGGCCTGGCTTCGTGCTGGGCCTTCGTCTAGCAAGCTCGTCCGATGCTAATTCGTACGACGCGCTTCCGATTAATTTTCCGATTCCGGAATTCATTTCCGATACGAACAATATTTAACATTTCCGATTCCGGAATTAATTTCCGTTTCGAACAAATATTTAATATTTCCGTTTCCGGAATTATTTTCCGATTCCGATAATATTTCCGATTCAGACAATATTTCCGTTTCCGGCAATATTACCGATTCCGGCAATATTTCTATTTCCAATAATATTTCCCGATATGTACCATGTTTCCGTTTCCGGCAACATCTACGACTTGGATAATATTTATATTTCCGATACGATCCATATTTCCGTTTCCGGCAATATCATCGTTTCCGGAGTATTCATTTCTTGCCTGTGACGATCTCAGCTCCCACTGAAACCAAGATCCGTCGATTCCGAATATCCATAGATGGAGTATTTAATGCCATTAAATACTTGATCCGTTTACGTACTATTTGTTTGACCCTACGGGTTCAGTCAAGAGTAAGCTGTGGATTAATATCATTAATTCCACTTGAACTGAAGCGGCCTCTAGCTAGGCATTCAGCTCACTTGATCTCACTGAATTATTAACTTGTTAATTAATACTGAACCGCATTTATTAGACTTATCATTGAATGCATACTTGGACCAAGGGCATTATTTCCTTCAATTTTTTTGAGGGAAATTTAGGGGTAGGACTTTTTTTGGGATAAAGTTTTTTCGAGGTAAATTTTTATTTTAAGTATTTTTAATATTGTTTTTTTAAAGTAGGCGCTCAATAGTCTCTTTGAGGCAGGAATATAATAAAGAAATTAATTTATATCTAACGAGTCGCCTATCAATGGAAGGCGACACATAAGGTCAACTCTATAGTGTCGCCTATAATATAAGAGGCGACACGTAAACTATATGTGTCCCCTGCAATCCCAATTGTGGGAGGACAATCCCGATTTGTGGGAGGACAATCCCAATCTTGCGATCTTGAGATTAGACTTCGTTTGATAGGTGATTACCTGAGCGTTGCCTTTATAGCCTCCTTTTACGGTGCGACGGTTGGTCAACGTCAAAGCAACCAGTTCTCAAACAAGTAATCTCAAATCACTCAGGTATTGAGGATTTAGTGTCTAATAATTTTAATGAAATTTACTTATGACAGATTTTCATCTCTTACAGTAAACTTTCATAGGTCTTGTCCGATACTAGTCTTCCCAAAGTAAGTATCTATGCAAATGGTTATGACATTGCCATGTCCACATAGTTCAAGAAACAGAACTACTAGTCATCTTGGATTCTAGTCGTCTAACGTTTTCTATGCGTCCAATTTTATAGAAAACTCCGACTAGGGACCATTTTCAACCTTTGACATTCAAGTTCACTTGATAGACATTTCTTAGTCACAGGACTGGTCCTGACAGTCTATCTTGAATATATCGTCAAATTGAAGGGACTCATCATTTAATAAACCACAAATTAAATGGAAAAATGAATTCTTTTCATTTATTGTGAATGATTAACCAATAATGTTTTACAAAGATTTAAACTCTAAAACTTTAAAACATTAAACAGAGACATCAAAGCCATTCTCCAATATGCTTGATTCCCATAGCTGCAGTGTGCGAGTTGTGCTTAGCCTGCGGCAGAGGTTTAGTCAATGGATCTGATATGTTGTCATCAGTTCCAATTTTGCTTATCTCGACTTCTTTTCTTTCAACGAACTCTCGTAGAAGGTGAAATCTACGAAGTACATGCTTGACTCTCTGGTGGTGTCTAGGCTCCTTTGCCTGTGCAATAGCTCCGTTATTATCACAATATAGGGCAATTGGTCCTTTAATGGAGGGGACTACACCAAGTTCACCTATGAACTTCCTTAGCCATATAGCTTCCTTTGCTGCTTCATGTGCAGCAATGTACTCCGCTTCAGTTGTAGAATCCGCAATGGTGCTTTGCTTAGCACTTTTCCAGCTTACTGCTCCTCCGTTGAGGCAGAAGACAAACCCAGACTGTGATCTGAAATCATCTTTGTCGGTTTGGAAACTTGCGTCCGTATAGCCTTTAACAATTAATTCATCATCTCCACCATAGACCAGGAAGTCATCTTTGTGCCTTTTCAGGTACTTCAGAATATTCTTGGCAGCAGTCCAATGCGCCTCCCCTGGGCCAGACTGGTATCTGCTCGTAGCACTGAGTGCGTACGCAACATCCGGGCGTGTACATATCATAGCATACATTATTGAACCAATCAATGATGCATATGGAATCCCATTCATTCGTCTACGCTCATCAAGTGTTTTTGGGCACTGAGTCTTGCTTAGAGTCATTCCATGAGACATGGGTAGGTAGCCTCGCTTGGAGTCCGCCATCTTGAACCTATCAAGCACCTTATTGATATAAGTGCTCTGACTAAGTCCAATCATCCTTTTAGATCTATCTCTGTAAATCTTGATGCCCAATATGTACTGTGCTTCTCCTAGATCTTTCATCGAAAAACATTTCCCAAGCCAAATCTTGACAGAGTTCAACATAGGAATGTCATTTCCGATAAGTAATATGTCGTCGACATATAATACTAGGAAAGCAATTTTGCTCCCACTGACCTTCTTGTATACACAAGATTCGTCTGCGTTCTTGATGAAACCAAAGTCACTGACTGCTTCATCAAAACGTATATTCTAGCTCCTGGATGCCTGCTTCAATCCGTAGATTGACCTCTTTAGCTTGCATACCTTTTTAGCATTCTTTGGATCCTCAAAACCTTCAGGCTGTGTCATAAACACAGTTTCTGTTAAAACGCCGTTTAAGAAAGCAGTTTTGACATCCATCTGCCATATTTCGTAATCGTAATATGCAGCGATTGCTAACATTATCCGAATAGACTTTAGCATTGCAACTGGTGAAAAGGTTTCATCGTAATCCACACCGTGGACTTGCCTGTAACCTTTTGCAACCAATCTAGCTTTGAAAACTTCAAGTTTCCCATCCTTGTCCTTTTTCAGTTTGAAAACCCATTTGCTTCCAATGGCTTGGTAGCCATCTGGCAAATCGACCAAATCCCATACTTGGTTTTCAGACATGGAGTCTAATTCAGATTGCATGGCTTCTTGCCATTGCTTGGAGCTAGGGCTCGTCATAGCTTGTTTGTAAGTCGCAGGTTCATCACTTTCAAGTAATAGAACGTCATAGCTCTCGTTCGTCAAAACACCTAAGTACCTTTCCGGTTGAGATCTATATCTTTGCGATCTACGCGGGGTAACATTTCTAGTTTGACCATGATTCTCACCAGATTCTTCTAAAGATCTCTGAGTTTCATCCTGAATGTCATCTTGAGCATTCTCTAGAGTTTGTTGTTCGACTCGAATTTCTTCGAGGTCTACTTTTCTTCCACTTGTCATTTTGGAAATGTGATCTTTCTCCAAAAAGACACCATCTCGAGCAACAAACACCTTGTTCTCAGATGTATTGTAGAAGTAATACCCCTTTGTTTCCTTTGGATAGCCCACAAGGATACATTTGTCAGATTTTGGATGAAGTTTGTCTGAAATTAATCGTTTGACGTATACTTCACATCCCCAAATCTTAAGAAAAGACACATTTGGAGGCTTTCCAAACCATAATTCATATGGAGTCTTTTCGACAGCTTTAGACGGAGCTCTATTTATAGTGAGTGCAGCTGTATTTAGTGCATGTCCCCAAAATTCTAATGGAAGATTGGCCTGACCCATCATTGACCTAACCATGTCTAGCAAGGTTCTGTTCCTCCGTTCTGACACACCGTTCCATTGTGGTGTTCCAGGAGGAGTCAATTCTGATAGAATTCCACATTCTTTCAGATGGTCATCAAATTCATAGCTCAGATATTCACCGCCTCTATCAGACCGCAGTGCCTTAATCTTCTTGCCTAATTGATTCTCTACTTCACTCTGAAATTCCTTGAATTTGTCAAAAGATTCAGACTTATGCTTCATTAGGTAGACATAACCATATCTACTGAAGTCATCAGTGAAAGTGATAAAGTAGCTGAAACCACCTCTAGCATTTGTACTCATTGGTCCACATACATCTGTATGGATTAAACCCAATAGTTCATTTGCTCTTTCTCCAACTTTGGAGAAAGGTTGCTTTGTCATTTTGCCAAGTAAACATGATTCGCATTTACCATAATCCTCTAAGTCAAATGGTTCTAGAATTCCTTCCTTTTGAAGTCTTTCTAAGCGTTTCAAGTTTATATGGCCTAATCGACAATGCCATAGATAGGTGAGATCTGAATCATCCTTTTTGGCCCTTTTGGTATTTATGTTATATACTTGTTTGTCGTGATCTAATAAATAAAGTCCATTGACTAATCTAGCAGATCCATAAAACATCTCTTTAAAATAAAACGAACAACTATTGTCTTTTATTAAAAAGGAAAATCCCTTAGCATCTAAGCAAGAAACTGAAATGATGTTTTTAGTAAGACTTGGAACATGGAAACATTCTTCCAGTTCCAAAACTAGCCCGGAGGGCAACGACAAATAGTATGTTCCTACAGCTAATGCAGCAATCCGTGCTCCATTTCCCACTCGTAGGTCGACTTCACCCTTGCTTAACTTTCTACTTGTTCTTAGTCCCTGTGGATTGGAACATAAGTGTGAGCCACAACCTGTATCTAATACCCAAGAAGTTGAATTAGCAAGTATACAGTCTATAACGAAAATACCTGAAGATGGAACGACTGTTCCGTTCTTGTGATCTTCCTTTAGCTTCAAGCAATCTCTCTTCCAATGCCCCTTCTTCTTGCAGTAGAAGCATTCGGATTCAGAAGTGGGTTGACTGACCTTCCTCTTTACAGATTTGGCGCCAGTTTGCTTAGTTGGGCTGGCCTTGTTGCCACCTTTCTTAGCATTCCTCTTCTTTCCAGATTTCTTGAACTTGCCCCCACGCACCATAAGCACATCCTGCTTATCACTTTTGAGCGTCTTTTCAGCGGTCTTCAGCATACCGTGAAGCTCAGTGAGCGTTTTGTCCAGACTATTCATACTGTAGTTCAGTTTGAACTGATCATACCCGCTATGAAGAGAATGGAGGATGGTGTCTATAGCCATTTCCTGAGGAAATTGCTGATCCAGGCGACTCATATTCTCAATGAGTCCAATCATTTTGAGAACATGTGGACTTACGGGCTCGCCTTTCTTAAGCTTGGTCTCAAGAATTTGCCTATGAGTCTCGAATCTTTCGACTCGAGCCAGATCTTGGAACATGTTCTTCAACTCACTGATGATTGTGAAAGCATCTGAGTTGATGAACGTTTTCTGCAGATCCGCACTCATGGTGGCGAGCATTAGACATTTCACATCCTTGTTTGCATCAATCCAACGATTGAGGGCTGCCTGAGTGACCCCGTCGCCTGCGGCTTCGGGCATCGCCTCTTCTAGGACATACTCCTTTTCTTCCTGCATAAGAACTATTTGCAAGTTCCTTTGCCAGTCAAGGAAGTTTTTCCCGTTCAACTTCTCCTTTTCGAGAATCGATCGAATGTTGAATGAATTGTTGTTTGCCATTTTAAAAACTACAATTGAAAAGAATAAACAAATAAATAACCATTCACAGTTTCTCTTAATAAACTTAAATTCTAGCATACATGCATAATTCAATGTTTATTAAGCATTTTATTCAAGTTATGTGTTCCGGCAGGTGTGAATAAAATGATTCCAAGATCCTAAAATCATTGAAGAACTAAGCACAGTTTGTCGACTTAATCCTAAAACATCTTAGGTAAGCAAAAACCTTTTGCTAATAGTCTAGGAACTATTCTTGGTTGATAGGTACGTCTAAGAACTTATTAGGTAAACCTATCGATTTTGCCACGACATAAAAGGACTCCTTACTTATATCGTTGAGTTTCACCAAAACTAACATGTACTCACAATTATTTGTGTACCTTGCCCCTTTAGGACCAATAAGTAACACCTCGCTGAGCGAAAACTATTACTAGATTGATGTAAAGGATATCCAAGCAAATGTATATTTTGGCATGGCACCTTTTAACTCAATTTTTAAGTTTGGAACTTAAGTCTCTTACTATGTTGGTTAGATTTTAAGTGAACTAAAATCCTTAATCATGCAACATAATCAAGCTTTTGATCTCATGCATTTTAAGACATATTTAAAAGCAATAAATAACTTAAAACATGCATAAGATAAATGTGATCTAGTATGGCCCGACTTCATCTTGAAGCTTTAACTTCAAAGTCCGTCTTGAAAATCTCCGTGGGAGGCACCATTTTCTTCAAATAGGATAAGCTATAATTAAAACTAATTACAACTATTTGATGGTACGCAAACCATATTTGAATTGAAAAACAACTTTGGTACTTTAGACCAATTACATTCAAATTAATGGTACGCAGACCATATTTTCTATCCTATTTGGGCCATACTAGTCACTTCATAACCTGCAAAACAGTACATATACAATATATACCATTCACCCATTCATTATCATGAATGACCCACATAGCTGGTTAGTAAAACACATTATGCATCACGTAAACATTTGCAGCAATTAATCAAGGGCACCAATAATCTACCAATTATTCAGTCCTTATTAATTCTAATCAAGTTGTTTTAACCTTAAGGATTTGTAGACCTAAAATAACCACCAACCCTTATTTTATTTTCCTTATTTTATCTTATTCAGCAACAAGAATGACGTGTCAACCATGTACTTTTTACTAGTTCATTTTCTTCAACAGACATGAGCAATTTATTTCAGAATCAGGATAATCCAAAATGGTAGAGTTTGGTGAAATTATTAAATCAATCACTTTTACCTCATACGGAATAGATAAGAAATCCTTGCTTTCTCCAAAATCTTGCAAGAAATTTCTTGACCAATGATGTCTAGGAGGCACTTCAAAAGAGTACAAAATATGGTGTAATTGACAATAGCTAATCCAGATTAAGCCACCACAATCACACCAAAGTACCAAACCTAGGCTAAAGCTCTGTCTTCTCTGTTTAGCTGCTTGACAATCCACATTCAAGCCTCATTGCTGCCAACATCTCTGGAGAGACAACAGCTAATGAAGGTATACCAGCTCGTTTATCATGATTCTCCTTATTAGAAGCATGGCCAGTTTCCACTCCACCACCCCAACCTCTGTAAAGAATAACTTTGCTTGGCTCCTGGGATACCAAAACTCCGCCTGTTTCTTCCTGCAACAAGTTAATTGAGGAAACCACCTCAGAATTAAGCGAAAAGGATGATTAAACCAAAATAAATCAAACTTCATTGAACATCTGTACATACTTCCAATTTTAAAACCACCTCCTGAACAGAGGTCCCTTTAGCTCTCCCCTTGACATTGACAATAGCTAGAGGATATTTCTTAAAATGGTCCTTGATTGCTTTCGCAACACCAGTGACAACATTGCTCCTGCCTGCAAGATACGTAAATGGAACTTTACATGTATAAACAAAACTACAACTAGAAATAGATTACTGCAGACAAAAATATATTCAAAACGCAAGACATCATAAACTGATAATTACATATGATATTGATATGGTGAACAAATTAAAGGATGATCTGGTTGAGTGGTGTGGATGGATCAATGATCAATGCTGAATGTCAATGGCAGGTTGGTCCAGGAGTTTCATCCATTTCAACTTCAAAACCCTCAGCAGCAAGCCATTTGTCCTTGTACATATACCATTTTGCACAGAACAAGAACAATACAAAGTTAATCAAGCTTATAATTCCCAGAAGCCAGTAGAAGTTGTAAAGGTGTCCTTCGTTAAGGTTGTCTTCTAACCATGGTTTAGAATGTGCAGTTAGAGAGTTCACTAAAGAAACTATTACTGTACTAAAGAAAAACCCTAAGGAAAGTGTGCTTAAAAACAAGCCTGTGCATTCTCTTAAGAGAAAATAAAGTTGTCCTGCATATATCATTGCTTCTCCAGCACCAGTTAATATAAATTGGGGGATTAACCAGAAAACAGATATTGGTAAGATTGCATTTGGATCATATACTAATTCATGTAATTCTGCAACTTTAACCCTTTTGATCTCAATAAGAGCAGCCACCGCCATTGCAACAGTAGCAAGGAATGAACAGATATTGTGAATTCTCATAGACAAACACCGACTCAACCCCTATATAGTTCAATGTAGAACACCAATATCTTGACCAATATAGACAATTTCCAATTCTAGGAACACCAATTTTCAGTCCTCCAAACTCCACTATGCCTATGTTCTGACTCCAGAAAACAATCATTTTCAATCCACCAAACTCTATTCTACATATTCTAACTCCAGAAAATAGAATTATGAATCACACTAACAAAATTTCCATTGTGATATACAAATTCAAACCATCAAAACTCAGAAACCATAGAACAAACTAAACTACCAAGTACATTAAAACACATAACATATATTTAAAGCCTAAATCATCCAACAATGTTAATCATGTACACAATATAGCAACCCCTCAACTCTCATTAATCCATTTAAATTCAAAATTCGAAGTTTTAAGCAACAAATCATAAAATTGCTCCTCACTGTAATCTATAAGAAGCAATAATGAACAAACTAACACAAAGAAAAGCCTAGAAAACTAAACCAAATCACAAAATCAAATTACAAATAGAGAAGAGGAAGAGGACGAACCGAAGACGGTTTTGGAAGGGTTCGTCGACGGCTTCGTGCGGTGCCAATTGTGTCTGCAACTTTCGTTGAAATTTCGTCCTCAATTTGTTGATGGAGGTCGGGTTTCAATTTCTTGAGTATTTTGTAGGTGGAGGTTTTTGCTAATGGAGGCCGGGTTTCAATTGCTGGAGTATTTCGTGGGTTTTCGGTGATGGAGGTTTTTTCGCGATCGAGGGTTTAGGTTGGGGGAGAGTTTTTAATTTTTGGTAAGGACTTCTTTTTTGAGGGAGGGCTTTCTGACTTAGAATCAGTTTAGGAGTAGGAAGTTTTTTGAGGGAAATTTAGGAGTAGGACATTTTTGTAAGGTTATGATACATATGACAATTCATAAATCATGCGGAAAAACCATTTAACCAGGAATACATATTATTTACACATAATCATATAGCATAGTTTAGATGCATACTCTTTGTTGCGTGCCTTCCCTAGCTGCGCCCGAACCGAACAAGAACAAGTCTTTAGGACTCCAAGTGTCGTCCCTCCGTAGATAGTCCACAACACGTCCGGATCCGCCTTAAGATTGACCAACTAGAATCGCCCTTAAGGTACTAATAATTTCGGCACTTTTAGGCAAGGAATGTGTCTGAATTTTTCTCTCAAAAACTCACTTTGAATACTTGAAAACTTGTTATAAATTGTGAACCCAGGCCACATATTTATAGGGGTATGGAAAGAGAATTGGAATCCTATTAGGATACGAATTAATTAAATTAGAATCCTAATGAAACTCTTATTTAATTAATTTATCAACTAGAATTAGAAATTTAATCATTAAACGAATCCTGTACGTTTTAGGTTTCGTATGTGAACACAAACACCCACGCACGCACAGCAGCCCACGAGGGGCGCCATGCGCGCGCGCGCACAGCCTGAGCATCGCAGCCCACGACTGCCGCAGCCTTGGGCGCGCGCTGGGCCTGCCTTGCGGTGGGCCTGGCGCAGCCTTGGGCTGGCGTGTTGTGGCGCGCGTTTCCCTTGCTGGACGTGGGCCTGGCTTCGTGCTGGGCCTTCGTCTAGCAAGCTCGTCCGATGCTAATTCGTACGACGCGCTTCCGATTAATTTTCCGATTCCGGAATTCATTTCCGATACGAACAATATTTAACATTTCCGATTCCGGAATTAATTTCCTTTTCGAACAAATATTTAATATTTCCGTTTCCGGAATTATTTTCCGATTCCGATAATATTTCCGATTCAGACAATATTTCCGTTTCCGGCAATATTTCCGATTCCGGCAATATTTCTATTTCCAATAATATTTCCCGATATGTACCATGTTTCCGTTTCCGGCAACATCTACGACTTGGATAATATTTATATTTCCGATACGATCCATATTTCCGTTTCCGGCAATATCATCGTTTCCGGAGTATTCATTTCTTGCCTGTGACGATCTCAGCTCCCACTGAAACCAAGATCCGTCGATTCCGAATATCCATAGATGGAGTATTTAATGCCATTAAATACTTGATCCGTTTACGTACTATTTGTGTGACCCTACGGGTTCAGTCAAGAGTAAGCTGTGGATTAATATCATTAATTCCACTTGAACTGAAGCGGCCTCTAGCTAGGCATTCAGCTCACTTGATCTCACTGAATTATTAACTTGTTAATTAATACTGAACCGCATTTATTAGACTTATCATTGAATGCATACTTGGACCAAGGGCATTATTTCCTTCAATTTTTTTGAGGGAAATTTAGGGGTAGGACTTTTTTTGGGATAAAGTTTTTTCGAGGTAAATTTTTATTTTAAGTATTTTTAATATTGTTTTTTTAAAGTAGGCGCTCAATAGTCTCTTTGAGGCAGGAATATAATAAAGAAATTAATTTATATCTAACGAGTCGCCTATCAATGGAAGGCGACACATAAGGTCAACTCTATAGTGTCGCCTATAATATAAGAGGCGACACGTAAACTATATGTGTCCCCTGCAATGTACAAGGCGACACGTAAAGTATACGCGTCCCACTTTATGGGGGATGGGACTCGTAAAAGTTTACTTTTAGAGTCGCCTACTAAATACAAGGAGACACCAAAAGCTTATGTATCGCCTAATAAGTTGCAGGCGACACGTAAGCCTTTTATTTGGTTTTTTATTTTGATTTATGGAGCCTTATGAGTCGCCTGCTCTATAACAGGGGACTATAAAAGCTTATGTGTCGCCTGTTTGTTTGAGGCGACTCGAAAAGTCCGACTCCATAAGGTGTTTTTGTAGTAGTGCACCAATGCAGTTTCTCAGAACCAGTTGACATACTACCATAGGGCCTGCTTGATTGAATACTTAGGCATTTCCACCAACTGTTGTGAGGATATGTAGCTTTTCATCAAATCCTTAACCTGACAGATTGCTTTCCAGTACCAGCTATTAGACACTTTTGGTGAGTAATCCCACCAATTTTTATCTCTGATATACACTGAATGCACCCACCTAACCCAAACATTGTCTTTTTTGGTGGAAATCATCCAAACATGCTTCCCCATGGCTGCCACATTCCATAATTTGAGATTTAGAAGACCTAAACCCCCTTCTTTTTTTAGGTTTGCAAACATTCATCCAAGCCACTTTCCCTGGGCTATTAGAGTCTGCTGAACCATGCCATAGATAGTTTCTGCAAATGGCATTCACTCTCTTGTATATCCCTTTAGGCAAGATCATGATTTGGGACCAGTATGACTGCAGAGTCATCAACACAGAATTTACAAGTGTAAGCCTTCCAGCAAAAGAAATGTTCCTTGAACTCCAAGTTTTCACCCTTGCACACATTTTCTCAACAATTTTATCACATTCAGCTACTGATATTTTCTTTGAACAGATGGAAATTCCCAAGTATCTGAAAGGAAAGCATCCTCTGGCAAAACCAGTCATATCTATGATTCTCTGAATGTTTACCTCAGACATGCCAGAACAGTAAACAGATATCTTAGGTGGACTAGCTTTTAAACCAGTAGTGTTAGAAAAGAGCTGGAATCCTTGCATCATGAGATGAACAGACTTGAATTCACCTTTGCAACATAAAATTATATCATCAGCAAAGCATAGGTGATTCAGTTTAGAGACTTTGCATTTTGGGTGGAAATTGAAGTCTGGTTTTTCTGCCACCATCTTAAGAGTTCTGGACAGATACTCAATGCACAACACAAAGAGCAAGGGTGATAAGGGATCACCTTGTCTAAGGCCTCTTTTCCCCTCAAAAAAACCATGAAGAGTGCCATTAATAGACAAAGAGAATTTAGGGGATGTGACACATTGCATGATCAAATGAATAAACTGAGTGGGAAATTGAAGACTCACCAACATCTCTTCAATAAATTCCCACTCAACTGTATCATAGGCTTTTTGAAGGTCCAGTTTGATGAGGCAACCATTACCACCAGTTTTCCTTTCATATCCTTGGGCTAGGTCCTGACAAACCATAATGTTGTGAGCAATGAATCTGCTATGTACAAAAGCTCCTTGATTTTGAGAAATCAGATCAGGAAGCACCTGTCTAATTTTGTTGCAAAGAACTTTTGATATACACTTGTGCACCACATTGCAGCATGAAATTGGCCTAAATTCTTGAACACTCATGGGGCATTTCCCTTTTGGGATAAGAGTAATGCTAGTAGCATTAATCTCCTTCAAGAGTTGACCTGTATTCAGAAAGTCTAAAACAGCATCACTAACATCATTACCAATTATCTCCCAAGCTCCTTTAAAGAATGAACTCCCAAACCCATCAGGGCCAGGGGCTTTATTTGCATCAATATCCCACATGGCCTTCTTCACTTCAGTTCTTTAATAAGAGCTAAGAAGCAAGCATCTCATAGCATCATCAACCAGAGGGCCTTTATTAACCACAGTCTGTTTAACTGTAGTTCTAATGGGATTTTTGGACCCCAACAACCATTTGTAATACTCAAGAAAGGTAGCAGGAACCTTTGCAGGCTCATATATCCATTTACCATACATATCCTTGATAGAAAAGATAGAGTTATGAACCTGTCTGTGTCTGATAGCCCTGTGGAACATAGCAGTGTTGTCATCCCCACCTTTGACCCATTCTAACTTAGCCTTGTGAGAAAGGAAGTTGAGATAGGCTGCATGAGTTACCAAGTATTCCTGGTGAGCAATTTTCTCCATTGAAGCCAGATCCTCACTTGAAGGGTTAAGGTGTAAAGCAGCTTGCAGATCATTGAGATGTTTAGAAGCAGCCAACTCCCTTGCCTCAATTTCACCAAAGCCATCTTTGTTTAACCTTTTCAAAGCATTTTTCACATTTTTGAGCTTCTGAATCAGTTGGAACATTTTAGTCCCCTGGTATGCACAGCCCCAAGCAGTACTCACAATCTCCATATATTGAGGGGCTTGTTGCCACATTGAAAAGAACTTGAAAGGTTTCTTGCCCACTGCTAAGTGAGGGAACACAGCCACCACACCAGGACAATGATCAAAATACCCTTCATTTTTGAAGCAAACCTCAGTATTAGGGTACTGACAGCTCCATAGATGGTTAATCAAAACCCTATCTAACTTAGAGAAAACCCTACAATCACCCTGCTGTTTATTATTCCAGGTGTAGAAATTACCACTGGACTTAGCATCTTCTAAACCACAAGTATTGACACAGTTCTGAAAATCCTGTATTTCATTCAATCTCACATGGCTACCCACCCTTTCATCAGTATTCAGAACACAATTGAAGTCACCCATGAGGATCCAAGGACCAGTAATCCTTGCAGTAAGATCACACAAGTCATTCCATAGTACCAATCTTTCTTTTTGAGTATTATGAGCATATATAAATGAGCTCCAGAATTTAGTACCATTCTTAAGACTAATTTCACAATGAATCAGTTGACTAGAGCAGAAAATAGGGTTTACCTGAAACTCACCAGGTTTCCAAGCAAGCACAATTCTCCCACCATTATGACACATACTATTTGAAGTAAAGCACCAACCACTGAACAATTTCAGGTACAAGGCACCCATATTTTTTGCCTTGACCTTTGTTTCAAGAAGGCAAACCAGGCTGCATTTATTAGCATTCAGAAATCTTTTGACATCCTGCTGCTTAGCACACCTGTTCACCCCCCTGACATTCCAGAAAAGCATTATATCCATCAATATCAGGAGGTCTTCCACCTCCATCCATTGATCTGTTGTCCTCACCTACTACACCATCAGCCATTTTCTCCCCTGTATCTCCTGAATTATGGTCCACCAACACCTGGAAAGAGTTTGTCACCACCACAGGAGGTGTTCTCTCCTTTCTGTATTGCACTGTGCTCTTAGGTTGAACAAAGCTATCTATTGAAGTGTTCACCACCTCAACATTTGTGCCACTGCTTTTCTTTGCAACCCACTTTTTCTTCCCTTTTTTCTTCCTGCAGTCATCACTAACATGGCCTAACAGTTTACAGTGATCACACACTGTGGGTTTCCATTCATAACCAATATTGATTGTCTTTAATCTGCCATGTTCATCATGGAATTTAATGCATTCAGGGAGTTCTTGAGTGAGAGTGACCTCAACTTGATCTCGTGCAAAACGCAATTTCTCCCTTTGAACTGTGGGTTTATCTGCTTGAATAAAATTGCCTATGGAACTCACAATTTTGCTCAAACATTTAGATCCCCAGAATTTTAGGCCAAGATGCTTCAGTTGAACCCAGATTGGTACTACTTTCACCTCATCTTTGAAATCATCAATGTCCTTATGCCAAGGTTTGCAAATCACAGGTTTCTTATCAAAAGTGGGTCGAATGTCATTGATTACTTTGTCCCTATTCTCCATAGTAAAGAATCGAACAATGAAAACCCCATGTTCAATCTCCACCACCTTATCAACTCCAAGATTCTTCCAAATCCTCCTAAAGAAACCTTCAATGACAGAGAGAGGTGGGTTCGCACCTAAAACAACACAAACTATTGCAGAATTCCAGTAATCAACCTCCTCCTGGATATCCTCTAAGTCTATGCTAACAATACTATCAATATCACTAGCAGATTCTTCATGATCATGATCTTGAAAAATGGGTATGGGTGTTACCTGACGATTCAGAGAAGGTTCCTTGCCTGATTTCATCACCGACAACCAGGTTGAGAACGTTTTGTGAGCCTCCGATCGAGTCTTCAAAACAGAGAGTGAAGTTTTGGGTGAATGAATTTCACCCTCCTCTTCAGTGGAATCATTCGCCTCATCTTCAGTTTCCACCTCCATTGCTGCAACTCCAAGAATTTCATCCATAGATTTAGTTTTCTTTGCTTGAGAATCTGATACGGGACCCATCGATTTATTTTGTTTTCTTCGAGCTTTCGATTTTCCTGCCATGGCTACAGCGTAGGAACGACGCACCTACGTTGAGAAGGAAAACTTGGGCGAGAAGGAAAACTTGATATTATTGTTTATATAATATACATAGTAAGCTATTACGGAAACTCCGTAAAAGCAAAATAGAAAAATATTTTTTTTGATTTTCATGTAAAATTTTCAAAAAAATGCATTATACTCTTAACCTACAATAGTTAATAAATAAATAAACAAATTACATTGAAATGTGTTATTATACGACCATACCCAAACAAAAAATTATTTTTTATTTTTTATTTTATGTAAAACAAGTGTTAAAAAGTAGGTCCAACAAAATTACTTATAAACCCGAAAGCCTATTATATACCCAATCTAGAAAATAGGGTATTATAACTGATATGGTTATCAAATCAATACCATATCCAAATATTTGGATAGATCGAGGGTACGGGTATGGTTATGGTTATGGTTACGAATATTATTCAATTCCTAAAGAAAATGATATCTAATAATTGTCTGATAAGTTTTTTCTTATATTTTCCCAACTTAAGTATTTTTGTCGAAACGCTAAACTCTTAAAATTGCACTAATCACTACACAATCCAAACAAATAATAATTTAATTTCTCTGATTTTCCCAACAAACGTTGATAAAAATTGATTTTATTTTATTAAAAATTTCGTTTAAATAAATTATTCAGAATGGAAAAATATATTTAGTCCCATCCGTGCGTTGCACGGGACCTAGCCTAGTTGGATTATTAAAATACTCTTCATACTTATAGGATAGAGCATACATAATGACAACCTACCCAATAGAAAAAGCCCAAAGAAGCATTTTAATCAATCTAGCCCCTTAAATAAATATTAATTAAATTCTCTAGTCGTTCTCTCTCTCCCTCTTCTCCCTCTCTCAAACTCTAGCCTCCATTAGTGAATTTCGAAGGGGCTTCCATCGATTTTATCGGTGGAAAGCCCCGATCTTTTTATCTTGTTGTTCTTTTTCTAATTTTGTTTGATTTTTAGGATTTTATTTAATACTTCCTCCTTGTGCGAGGAATAGTTCTCCCTCGAAAGACAGGATTTTTCTTCTCCTTTTAGGGAGAATTTTCTTAGGTTAGAGGATTCTAAATTTCTGGTGTACGAGGGAGAATATTTGTGCGGTGTAGCAGCAGATGTCAGTTCTACATCAACAATCAAAAAAATCTAATTTAATTCGATATCAAAATTACAACATATCAAAAGACCCCCTCGTTGAAGGTTGTATCAAACAACGATGTGTTAGAGGGTATACAAGATGTTTGATGCGCGATGATCATAGTTTTGCAGAAAACGAGTTTTATTTGATCCGATTTGTTATGTATTTGATAGATTCAGATTTCTTTTGTAGATGTCGTATGACTTTTTATTAATGAATTAATTTTAATTATAAAAAATCCCTTAAATTAATTCTTATCATTTTAATCAATCTGTTTATATGATTCGGCTCTATCTAACTTTTTTTTTTTTCTTATATTCGCACGCATCACATTTATATTATATTTTTTACATGTTATTTCATGTTTAAATGTAATAACACAAATTTGTTTCTTAAATTCGCACGTATATATCCCTTTGTTTCATATAAAAATTGATACAAGAAGATATATAGACTGGGTAAATTATACTTCGTATATAACTAGGTTTTTTTTTTGTCCCGAACAATGTCCCAGGTTACTAAGTTAATAAAATTGGATTTACTTATTTTTTCCGCAATGATAACATAAAACTTATGTGTCATGTATCAGTGATACAGGCTTTATTCACTTTTAGAAACACCTTTATTTATATTTTATTTTTTTAACGGAACAATCACATGTTAAATTGGGCATTGTTTAATTATTTGTTTTTATTGGAAAAATGTCAATTCCCAATTCATGTAGGGCCAGGGGATGATTATTGTGGAACAATGAACGGTGAATGAGGATTTTCTCATTCATGTACGAGGAGAGATTGTTTGATTTTTTAACTTTTTTTTTGTTGTTGTTGCCAATGAGCCATGAATCATAAATTATTTTATAAGGAAATTCCTGAACTCATTATTATAAATGATTTTTAGGTATTTCTATAAATACAAATTATTATTTACAAGTGGTGTACAATAAATATTGTACACCGGAGTAAAAGCTAACTCAAAATGCTAAAAAGTTACCCTTATGTATGTAAAAGTTATGTCTCATAATATAGTGCCCGTTTGACCTTTTTCACGGGAATTAAGAAACTTGAAAAATAACATGATGAACTATTAATGTTATTGTACTTTAGTAGAAAAGTACACAATTTATTTTATTTTTAAACAAAAAGACAAAAAATAATAAATTATGGGACCACATTTTCATGATAGAAACATTAATGATAGGACAAAGTATTTTTTAGGTACAACCATTAAATATTAGACCATATTTTGGGACACCCAAAATGGAAAACAGGCACATCATTTTGGGACACCCAAAATGAAAAATAGTCACTATATTTTGGGACGGAGTGAGTACTTTTTAGTGATAAAAGTTTTCATTTTATTTCTTTAAAATCAATAACAATGTATAAATTAATCATTTAACACTTTAAAAAAAGTTTATCTATCAACTTTTTTATAATAATATAAAAGTTAACTAAAACTATGTTAAAGTTACAAAAAACTGGTTAAAAGTTATCTTGGTGTACAAAAAATTTTATTGTACACCTTATACGCACAAGATCTTTTGTTCTATAAAATAGTCTAAAAAATCCTTAACACCTGCAAAGTATATTAACTTTAATTCTAAAATAGAATAAAAAGCATAAATCAAATACTTAATCCAACCCGGAAAAAAAAATCAAATATAAAAAGGAACATCACAGCCAAATGAAATCTATACTACTCCCTCCGTTTCTTTTTGTTATTTATGTTTTCCTTTTTAGATGTTTCAAAATGTTCATTACATTTTTTTTTATATTATTACATAAATGCTTTAATACTCTATCAAAATTTGTGTCAAATAATTATTTTAACCAATCAAATTCATTGGGTCATTTAATCTTTCCCACTTTCCCACTTTATTATCCCCCATACATTTTTAGATCGTCATCCAATTAAGATTTTTGTTAAAAATGCACCATTCAATTTCATAAAGGAAATGAAGAGATGAGGGTACGTAATCATGTCAATTTTAGTCATAATTGAATCTCAAATGATTGGCCAACTCAAAATAAGAAAACAAAAAATGAAATCACCACATCAAAATTAAAGGCATGCATGGCATGGCACCACAACCATTACTAATAAATGGACGCAACTCTATTCTCCTTACGTTCTTCTAATATCTTTCTATTATCGCAAACGAAAAACAAATTGAAAATACAACCTTCTATTAGCTAGACCATCAATTTATTATATGTGGTATATAGATACTATATTTTCATCCACATATTTCTCGAGCGATAGGAGTACAAAGTCTTTTTTTTTATTTTTTTTATTTTTTTACAGCTGAGAGAAGAGTATATGAGCTCATGCATTATTAATTAAGGGACAAAGAGTTTATTACTACGTATAACTTTATAAGTATGGAGTACATACTTGATTTTTCAAAGGAAATGTTAGAGATAACTTTAAGGGCTTTAGTGAGATATTAAAAGTGTAACACCATACAAAACATAATCTTATAATTTATTTTTAATTAAACTTAATTACTTGAGAGTATCGGTGTAAACTAGTAATTCGAAAATGTTATACTGCTAGTTTGTTATCGTTTTTTGTTTTCAATTTTCTGTTTTTTCAGGAAACTAATTAAAAACAAAATCATGAAAACCACAAAAGGTAGTTTCTAATTTTTTTTTGTCAGTTTTCAAAATCAACATGCTTGCTTACTATAAGTATAAATATTCTTAGTTCTTGATTCAATCAAAGCAAAAATAAAAAAAACTAGTAGTGATACCGAACAAACCCTTAGTTGTACTCCGTACTAGCTATAACACAAAATTTGTCAAATAATGTATTAAACTATGGATTCTAAAACAATAATCCAAATACAACATGTTGGCGATACTTTCAACCGGTGTATCATCCACAAGGGCAACCGGCAACAAGTTCAACAAGTTCACAACCTTGCAACTAGGGTGGCACGCATTGACTTTTGTTGGCATCTTTTTTCTAATTTTCCTTAAATTGGGCATGTGTCAAATAAAGAACAATAATGTAGAATTTGAACATTACTCCCTCCGTCTCATATTTCAGTTTGACTAAAAAGTTCCCACAAAAATTGGGCTAATAGAGCAAATAATTTGAGACGGGTATAGGTCGTAAATAAAAGTACGATTTTCAATATTACCAATTACTCAATGTCATCATTCTTGACCACTTTCTTTTGATGGGTTGATCGAAAATGAGGACTCTATTAGTCAGCAAGTACGTCTCTAATGAGAAAACAAGTTAAATATCGGTCTTTCAATTTCTTAACTAGGTACTTTGATTGTGATTTTGTGCAATGTACGTAGTATAAAGTTAGGTATGGAATTCCTATACTACGTATTTCATATTTGAATCGCATAGATGATGTTGATCATACGTGGCGCGGCTAGACGGGCTACTTGTTAAATATGATCAATAGGGTTGATTGGTGGCCCCGGGGAATAAGACGGTGAAGGAAAGAAGCAGAACATAGAAGAATGAATGTCACGTGAGAACGTGAGATGTTAATGTCCCAACTGTTAAATTTCACAGAAGAATAGGTCTGAAATTCGGTTCACTTATAAGCCTAACGATTGTTCGTTGATTTCTCACGAAAATCAATTGGTAATAGTGATAGAAACTCTTCAAGTTATAAGTTGATATTTCCTCTCATTTTTCTCCAATGTAAAACTAATATGTGGATAATATTGAATTTTATATAAGTTCTCCAACACCAACTTATTTTAATTTATTTTAAACAAAATACGTTTAGATTACGTTAATATTAGGCCGAGGGGGCATGTGAATATTTTAGGGAAATATTTGTCAAACACATAACGAGCTTGAGATCCATATATAATTGAGTTTGAAGTTACAATAATTTTGACCTCCAAACAATTCATCTGTCCATATTTTATTAACAAATGAATTAAGCCACTAAGAGTACAATATATGAGAGAAATTACACGAAGAAATTTATACCTACTCTATACCTAGTATTTAAAAAGGAAAACCACAATTTATTAGATGACATGTGTCAACACATATGATTAGATGACACGTGCCATTTATTCTTTCCTCCAATTTGAATTGTTTTTATTTTATTTTTTCTTTGTTGTTTGATATATTATATAACTCTAATCGATTCTTTCACTCCATCTTCCTCATGCAACATCAATTCACCAATCTATTCATTCAACATTTTCCACTCCATCTTTTCGATTAACACTCAATATTAATACACTATTTAATTTATGTATTAATTTAACTTTTAAAATTTACCTCTATTTAATCATATATTCTATCTAAAATCACAAGCTCAATAAAATTTGAACTTGAAAAAGATAAACTAAATACAGAGTAACCACTACACAATCGCCCGTTCTTTGAACGGGCTCAAAAGCTAGTTAATTACAATAAACTAAACATCGATAATCTAACTCTTCCCTCTTATTAATTACTACCTCCTTTTCAGAAAAGTCTTTACAGTTACTATTTGCACGGACTCCAATGCAATACTTAAATTCTAACATATCCAATTTCATATGTGAAAAAATTATAAAAAGTTGATATTCTGAAAATACATAACGAGGCCAATCTAACAAGATCTTACATATAACGATTTGATGTATATAATAGTGATAATTTACGGTCCAAGTTTTCATATTTTCGGCACATATTCCAAAGCGTAAAGAACTTTCAGAAACGAAGGAAGTAGTATAAATTAATGGATTATTTGTTTATCTTCGCTAATACTCCGTATACTCTTAACACAATTATTAAGTGGATGGAATTGGTGGAGAACTCGAAATCTGTCAGCTACGATTATGTTTGGGACTTGGGAGTAAATGTAGCGTTGACATGCATAACTACACTAACTAACTTAAAACATATGCCTCAAGTCTTATATGTGACAAGCCACACCATCAACTTGATGGTGTGACGTGTTCACACTTATAAATAAGTCAAGCGCCTTTAAAACTCATCGCGTTAGTTAACGCAATATAAAAGTAACACCAGCATAAAAAATGAGTAACGTCAGTCTATACAAGAAACCTCTAACATGAAACTGCACTAAAATAAGAAAAGTAACGGCAAATTCAATATATAAGTAAGACCATCATAGAAAGTCAATTACACTAGTCTATATAAGGAACCTTTAACATGAAATTGAATAAACTGCAATAATAAAAGTAACACCAACATAGAAAATCAAGTAACACAAGTCTATACCAGGAACCTCCAACATGAAATTGAAGAACTTGCAATAAAACAACAAAAGTAACAACGAATGCAATGTATAAGTGACATCATGTAATACCCCGAATTTTTAAAACTCGATTAATTATGCTTAATTGTTTTTATTTAGCTAAAATCGTTTTAAATCCTAATTTCGAACTTTATTTTAACTAACGAAATTTTATTTCACTTGGATTTTTAATACCGATTACTCGATTCAACTTTCATATTTAAACAATTTTTATATTTACGAGCTTAAACGATCTTTTTAAATCTTAATTATTTTCGGATTTTTCATAATTTAGTAACGTTCTTATTTTATTCGAAAACGAAATTTATTTTTCGTTAACGACACTTTTATAAAAGATTATTTTGAGACTTAGTTTTAATTAAACATTTCCATTCTAATTAATTTTCTAAAAACAGAAATTGATTTTCTGAATTTTGCCTAACTTTGGGAAATGACTAAAATACCCTTAGAAGAGCCAAAATCTCATTTCACCTCTTCTCTTTGCTCTCCACGTACCAGCAAGAAGGAAACCCATCCTTCCTTCTCCCTTTTCCCTCATTTCGGTCCCAATTCATAGCAAAGACAAATTTTGCTTCCTTCTTTTCTTCAGTTACAAATTCTAACATTCCAGATTTTAATTTTAAAACATCAAAACCAAAAATAAGTGAGCAAAAGAAATTGAAAACCACCCCCCCTTGTTCTCTTCTCTGTCGAACCACCACCACCTATTGCCACCATCATTCTCAGCCACCCGCACCCGCACCAAACCTGTCACCGCCTCCGTCTCCGCCCAGAACCGACCGGAAAACACCTCTCAAATCTCCCATGTTTCCCCCTGTTTTGTGCAACCACCATAACCCCCTTTCCCTACTATTCCGCCGCCCGGAACCACCCCACCACCGGCGCCTCTCCGGCGCGGTACCACGCTGCTGCATCGACCATAACTCCGATCACATCCCCCCTTGCCTCCCTCACCTCCCTCACCTCCCGCGCCACTTTCTCCTCCTCACTCTCCCCTCCCTGCTTCCTCTCTCCGTCGTGCCCAGCCATCCAAGCCGCCGTGTCTACGGCTTCTTCTGTTGTGCCTCTGCGCCGCACCGCCGTTAACAAGCCACCACACAGCCATCGCTTTTCCCTCTCCTCTTTTTCCTCTGTTTTCGAGCCTTCCTCCCCTGCTTCTGTTCTTCGTGGCTTCGTGCCCAGTTTCACGAGAAACAAGTTCCAGTATTGGAACTTTGTTCCTTTTTACTTCTCAAGCTGCTAAGCCCAAAACTCTTAGGCCCAAATACCCTTAAGTAAGTTTTGCCATGCAATTTAAGCCCTAAATAAATTACTACTTACTTTAGCATTGTTATAATTTAAATAAATGATTTAGAAACCACTTTGATTTAAAATTTGATAAATATTTCATGTGTTGATTTATGAAAAATATTATTAATTTTTAAGTATTTTATTGATTTATGAAAATATTTCATGTATTGATTTAATGGAATTTAATAATACTTTATTTAAGTTATTTTATGAATTTATAAACTAAAAATATTTATAAAAATAATTAGTTTTAAAGTAGTTATCGTTTTAATACTAATTCAATGATTAAATACTTTGAAAGAAATCAGACTCGGAGCTCAGGACGAACGAACCAAGGAAAAAGGCCTAGCAATCATGGAATTGAGGTAACGGCTATTGCTAGTACCCGCAATTCCCTTATAAATGTATTATGAAAATATGACGTTATGATTGAATTTATGAATTAAATGTTTTGATGTGTTTTATGGATTGTGGGATAAAATATGATTTGATTGAATTGTTCTTATAATATGATTTGATTGAGTTTTCTCATAAAATGATGTTTATGCAACGCTATGAAAGAATGATATTTTATTGATCCCAGGATCAAAATGATGATTTATGATATTAAAAGAGTTATGTTATTTTCAACGGAAATGCAAGCCAAGGCTTGGTAAAATTACATACAACATGATAAATGAAAGTGAAAGACATAGTTTGTCTGGCGGTATATAAACTACCATCTTCCTATCTACCGGTCATGCATGCACCACGGACACCTGTCCACCCATGGATTACGAGCCCAGGCTCCCATGGTTTATGAGCCCAGGCTCAGGGCCTAGGCCCCATGTTACGATGAGCCCAGGCTCTTATGGGCCCAGGCCCAGTGGAGAATTCCTTCACGGTTCGTACTTGCCGACAACTAGCATGTTAATTAAAAGTTTATGAATGACGTTTTTCATTAAAAGTTTATGAATGAATTAAATATGATGTTTTATTAAATGTTTTACCCATTCTATTCCCCCTGTGTTATTAAATAAAATGAGTTGAAATGAATTTACGTTGCTAGGGTAGTCGTTACTGAGTCTTCGGCTCACCGTTTTGTTTTCCGTTTTAGGTACTGCGGGGAACGATGGACACGAGTAGTGGCGAGGAACTTCACTATTATATTATTCACCTAGTTTATGCTTAATGTTTTAATAGTTTAATTAAAGACTTTTAGTAATTTATGTACTTATATTTTGGGAATATAAAGGATTATTATATTAGATTTGAGGTTTTTATGGCTTATGTATGATGTTGCCTTGTAACTTCCAAAAGAGAATTACGGCAGGTAATGTCCCGACCAAATTAGGTTAATTCTGCTGCTAATTATGCCTTAATAAGTGATTTAGAGGTCGGGGCGTTACAGTTTGGTATTCAGAGCAAAGGTTCTGGACCATAAGTGCTAAACCTTACGGGTTTTGCGCATAGTAGAATTCAATAGGCTTGAAGCAAAGAGTTTAGTTAAAAAGAATATGTTAAAATCATGTTAAGTTAAAATGAAATGAGTGTGAGCGTAGGAACGCACGGGATAAAAGGGATTCATTTCTCCTGTTATGTATGTTTTCTTGATTGAATATGTTATGCGAAATATTGATTATCAAGGTACTAATGATGCCACGAACGAAGGTCACATCAAGCGCAACATTTACGATGACGTCGCCCACAATGATGTTTCCCATGACGATTTCTATGACGACCAATCTATAAGAGACCACAAGGAGATGATGGAACGATTAGGAACGGAAAGTACGATGTCAACTGAATTAGTCAAAGATTCTCGAAAAACGAAAGTCACTAATGCGAACGAAAATGCGTCACTATTTAAGAAGTTTTCACCTCCGAATCCACCAATCTATGATCGCAAGCCGATTCGATGAAATTTGAAGACTAGATCAATTATATGGATCAACTACTCGAGACTTTCGACATGCTCTAACGAATGGAAGCGAAGATCGTGCAAAAAAAAAAGAATACTTGTTATTGATATCAAGGAAAAGATCATTTTGTTAAAGATTGTCCTAAACTACCTCCAACGAATACCGGAACATCAACCTCGACCAATCATGAACGAAACAACAACAATGCTAAATCCATCACGCCCGTCGACATATGCAAGAGCTTACGTGATAAAAGACAAAGATGACGCCAACGCTAATATTATTTTGATTTATCTCTCTCTCGCTTTAGAATCGAACTTCCCTTGATTTTATGTTTATCGTCACATGTCATGTTATGAGTTTTCTACCCTAGATAGACTAGGCAAAGTTTAAGTATTATATTTTAAAAGAAGTTAAGTTAAGCACGGTGCGAACTCAAAGATTTTGTGGATATGAATCGTTTTGAGGAACTTTTATGGTTATAAAAATTTTAAGGATAGTATAAATGTTAAGAGTACCAAGCGAGCATAAGGTTGTATTTCATGAGTGGTTGATCACTAATTAAATTAAGATTATTCGAAGTTTAAAGTGTTAAAGTAATGAATAAAAGTTATTCTTTGGTTACCTTTCCGATGAATGTTTTGGTACGAAAGTCTAATATCTGAAAAATGATTGATATGCCTTTATTAAGGAAGCTAAGAAGTTATACATGAATGTTATGAACCCCATGAGTTATGGTAAAAACCCCGTTTGAGTTGAAGCATGAATAAGATCTTGAGGATTTTACCAAAAGAAGTTATCAAGAATTAGTTATCAAAAGATTGAATAATAGAGTATCGAAAGAGCATGAGTTTGTATTGCCTAAGTGGCGAATCAACAATTAAATTGAGGTTTAAAGTATTGAAGTTTTGATTGAAATCGATTCTTAGATTACCTTTCCGCATAACTTATAAGGATTGTTTTTATGTATTTATCTGAAAGAATGCTTGATAATCTCCATAAAGAAAGCTAAGCGAAAGAATTTAAAGTTTTGCGAAATGTTATGTGGAAAACATGATTTATGGTGAAAATATGGAATTGAGTTTGCATATAAAGCTTTGAGGAACTTACCAAAATAAGTTATCGAAAATTTGTCTGTCTATGAGGTTGATGATATCAATGAATGTTATGAAGTTCGAAAAGAATTATGAATGATTGAGGAATGCAATGGAGTTAAGGAAAGAAATCGACGAAATGACATGTCTGTAAAACCAGGTAGTCTGAGCTAAGTTTCTGGAACCTAGATTGTTTCTGATAAGGGCACGTGTGATGGCTTAGAATTATCTGCCAAAACCCAAGGTGTCGACTTAAAATACTAAGGATAAATAACGAAGTCGTATGTCTAATGATGTAGTTCCTGTCACGTGATTGGACTCAAACCCCCGCAACGAACGTGGTCAACGAAGTTGTTTGACGCATAAGAAAAGATCGGAGATCGAAATCAAAACGAATCGAATAATGAAATTCAACGACAAGATTCCTGCAACAAAGAAGCCAATAGAAAATGAAAGCGAAATATCTCTAATTATTCTCCCACGAACGATACGATGTATGAATGCCTATGTTTTCTATAAATAAGTATGTTATGGTCAACCATGCTCGTGTGTTAGATCAAATGATTATGAATGTTGTGCTTATGTTGAATATGAAAATTTTCAGTTTATGAATTATGTCTTTATGATATGATTATGTTATGCTGACATGATTGTACTGGTGATCTAATTGTTATACATGGACGCCGTCTCCGATGGAAGTTCTCCTGAGCTTAGAGTACGAGATTATTATTATAATAAATAACTTTTACAACTATTTGAGCATTGCAATTGATAGATAAATATTTATTTTCATTATATATACATATATTTTCAGAATTATAATTTTGCATTAAAAACTACTATTTTTAGTAGAAAATATTTTCAAACAGGATCTCACAAAGTTAAATGGGAGCCTAGTCTATGCTAACAAGTTTGCCCATTTTATGTTCTTTGCTCCTCGATCCTATTAAATGAAATCAAGTGGAGATACGAAAGACGATGGCGAAATGTAATTGACCTTAATGACGATTAAGGATCAATATATAATTTTGCCCCTTTTGCATTCTTTACTCTTCGATTCTAGGTCTCGAGTTGAAGCGGAGTCCTAAAAGATGATGGCGGAATGAAAGCTAGACATTGTCGGAATCGGAATGAAATTGTGAGATCTTGGTTTTAAAGTAAATATCATACTTTTAATCGAATGTTTTTGATTTTCAACAATCATTTTATACGTCTAATTTTCAAGTTTCGAGGACGAAACTTTTTCTAAGGGGGTAAGAATGTAATACCCCGAATTTTTAAAACTCGATTAATTATGCTTAATTGTTTTTATTTAGCTAAAATCGTTTTAAATCCTAATTTCGAACTTTATTTTAACTAACGAAATTTTATTTCACTTGGATTTTTAATACCGATTACTCGATTCAACTTTCATATTTAAACAATTTTTATATTTACGAGCTTAAACGATCTTTTTAAATCTTAATTATTTTCGGATTTTTCATAATTTAATAACGTTCTTATTTTATTCGAAAACGAAATTTATTTTTCGTTAACGACACTTTTATAAAAGATTATTTTGAGACTTAGTTTTAATTAAACATTTCCATTCTAATTAATTTTCTAAAAACAGAAATTGATTTTCTGAATTTTGCCTAACTTTGGGAAATGACTAAAATACCCTTAGAAGAGCCAAAATCTCATTTCACCTCTTCTCTTTGCTCTCCACGTACCAGCAAGAAGGAAACCCATCCTTCCTTCTCCCTTTTCCCTCATTTCGGTCCCAATTCATAGCAAAGACAAATTTTGCTTCCTTCTTTTCTTCAGTTACAAATTCTAACATTCCAGATTTTAATTTTAAAACATCAAAACCAAAAATAAGTGAGCAAAAGAAATTGAAAACCACCCCCCCTTGTTCTCTTCTCTGTCGAACCACCACCACCTATTGCCACCATCATTCTCAGCCACCCGCACCCGCACCAAACCTGTCACCGCCTCCGTCTCCGCCCAGAACCGACCGGAAAACACCTCTCAAATCTCCCATGTTTCCCCCTGTTTTGTGCAACCACCATAACCCCCTTTCCCTACTATTCCGCCGCCCGGAACCACCCCACCACCGGCGCCTCTCCGGCGCGGTACCACGCTGCTGCGTCGACCATAACTCCGATCACATCCCCCCTTGCCTCCCTCACCTCCCTCACCTCCCGCGCCACTTTCTCCTCCTCACTCTCCCCTCCCTGCTTCCTCTCTCCGTCGTGCCCAGCCATCCAAGCCGCCGTGTCTACGGCTTCTTCTGTTGTGCCTCTGCGCCGCACCGCCGTTAACAAGCCACCACACAGCCATCGCTTTTCCCTCTCCTCTTTTTCCTCTGTTTTCGAGCCTTCCTCCCCTGCTTCTGTTCTTCGTGGCTTCGTGCCCAGTTTCACGAGAAACAAGTTCCAGTATTGGAACTTTGTTCCTTTTTACTTCTCAAGCTGCTAAGCCCAAAACTCTTAGGCCCAAATACCCTTAAGTAAGTTTTGCCATGCAATTTAAGCCCTAAATAAATTACTACTTACTTTAGAATTGTTATAATTTAAATAAATGATTTAGAAACCACTTTGATTTAAAATTTGATAAATATTTCATGTGTTGATTTATGAAAAATATTATTAATTTTTAAGTATTTTATTGATTTATGAAAATATTTCATGTATTGATTTAATGGAATTTAATAATACTTTATTTAAGTTATTTTATGAATTTATAAACTAAAAATATTTATAAAAATAATTAGTTTTAAAGTAGTTATCGTTTTAATACTAATTCAATGATTAAATACTTTGAAAGAAATCAGACTCGGAGCTCAGGACGAACGAACCAAGGAAAAAGGCCTAGCAATCATGGAATTGAGGTAACGGCTATTGCTAGTACCCGCAATTCCCTTATAAATGTATTATGAAAATATGACGTTATGATTGAATTTATGAATTAAATGTTTTGATGTATTTTATGGATTGTGGGATAAAATATGATTTGATTGAATTGTTCTTATAATATGATTTGATTGAGTTTTCTCATAAAATGATGTTTATGCAACGCTATGAAAGAATGATATTTTATTGATCCCAGGATCAAAATGATGATTTATGATATTAAAAGAGTTATGTTATTTTCAACGGAAATGCAAGCCAAGGCTTGGTAAAATTACATACAACATGATAAATGAAAGTGAAAGACATAGTTTGTCTGGCGGTATATAAACTACCATCTTCCTATCTACCGGTCATGCATGCACCACGGACACCTGTCCACCCATGGATTACGAGCCCAGGCTCCCATGGTTTATGAGCCCAGGCTCAGGGCCTAGGCCCCATGTTACGATGAGCCCAGGCTCTTATGGGCCCAGGCCCAGTGGAGAATTCCTTCACGGTTCGTACTTGCCGACAACTAGCATGTTAATTAAAAGTTTATGAATGACGTTTTTCATTAAAAGTTTATGAATGAATTAAATATGATGTTTTATTAAATGTTTTACCCATTCTATTCCCCCTGTGTTATTAAATAAAATGAGTTGAAATGAATTTACGTTGCTAGGGTAGTCGTTACTGAGTCTTCGGCTCACCGTTTTGTTTTCCGTTTTAGGTACTGCGGGGAACGATGGACACGAGTAGTGGCGAGGAACTTCACTATTATATTATTCACCTAGTTTATGCTTAATGTTTTAATAGTTTAATTAAAGACTTTTAGTAATTTATGTACTTATATTTTGGGAATATAAAGGATTATTATATTAGATTTGAGGTTTTTATGGCTTATGTATGATGTTGCCTTGTAACTTCCAAAAGAGAATTACGGCAGGTAATGTCCCGACCAAATTAGGTTAATTCTGCTGCTAATTATGCCTTAATAAGTGATTTAGAGGTCGGGGCGTTACACATCATCATAGAAAGTCAAGTAGCACCAGTCCATACAAGGAACCTCTAACATAAAATTGAATAAGCTGCAATAAAACAAGAAAAGTACCAGCAAATAAAATGTATAACTAACACCAGCACAGAAAGTTAAGTAACAACAGTTTATACAAAGAACATCTAACATGAAACTGAAATAAAACAAGAAAAGTAACATCGAATACAATGTATAAGTAACACCATCATAGAAAGTCAAGTAACACCAGTCTATGCAAGGAACCTCTAACATGAAGTTTAAGAAACTGCAATAAAACAAAAAAAAATGTAACGAATACAACGTATAAGTAACGCCAAAATATAAAGTCAAGTAACGTCACTCTATACAAGGAACCTCTTACATGAAATTAAAGAAACTACAGTAAGACGAAAAAAAAAGTAACAGCGAATACGATATATAAGTAACATCAATATAGAAAGTCAGGTAAAACCAGTCAATAATATTCTCTATAATAATTATGCGCGTCACAACGTCAACTTGATGGTGTGACTAGTCAGGAAACACGTTGAAACATATATTGATTCAGTGAATTTCTTCTTCTTATAGAGTACGGAGTATCTACTAAAAAAAGCGGACGGCTACCGGCTAATAATCTTGTCTCCAATTTATTTTTGAAAAACTGTTGTAAGACTTGTAACTTAAAATAAGTAAAGGAAAAAGGAAATAGAAAAAGATAATAAAATTAGGAAGCCCATAATACAGTTTTACGGGTGGCTCAATGGCGAGGCGAAAGAGAGAATAATACTTCGTATCCGTTAAACGGCGCAAGCAGCCCATTTCACTGTTGTAACTATTTACAACTTTTTTTTTTTTTTTAAATGTTTTTTTTTTCTGTGAGGAAAAGGTTTTTCTATATTTTTTATTAAAGGAAAAGCCGAGCTAATATATTTATTATCGAGGGAAAAAGTGCTTCGGGAGTACATAAAAGAAAAATTCGTAGGACACTGATTTTTCCACATTTATTTTACGTTAAACAATACTAGCTTATTACTTGTAGCAAATTACTGAGTACGAGTAGTTCATACTATGTATTACTCCGCTCTTGTATTATAGATTTCCGTGATGTAAAGTATAAAATAAAGTTTTACGAAGTACGTAGTATGAAAGAGGTAGTCATATATTTGATGAACATTAGGACAAGAGAAAGAAAAGGAAGAGCGATCCAAGGCATGAGAGTGTGCACAACCTAATAAAGTTGTCTCTTTGTCGATTACAACCTCAAATTTTCAAATTTCTAAATTACAAGCTTAAACTCCACTTTAAATTACAACTCCGGATTATTTTCTTGGGAAATCAATCGAAATATCAGTTCAATGTATTAATACACAATTATAATTTGCTTTCCCCGGTTTGACTTTTTTTGTCTCACAAAAAAATTATAATTAATCAGGACTGATTAATTTTTTGTTTTTTTTTTGGGAATTATTTAATTTCTATTTAGAGTTTTTTTAGAATTTATATTTATTGGATTATTATATTAATGACATCATATTCTAATGGTTGTTCGCCGGAAAATGAATCGTAGTTAAAATTTAATTAAAGTGAAGATATTAAGGTTGTAATTTACAAATCTAAAAGTTTGAGGGTGTAAGTGGCGAATAGACGACTTCATAGGATTGTATTAATAATTTTTTCGGTTTTTTCATGAAATACCCCTGAGGTTTCACGAAATGCACCAAATACACCTGCGCGTTTCAAAATACATAATATACCCCTATTTAAACTTATTTGCACCAAATGCCCCTAGACTTAACGGAAGTCTAACTCCGTTAACATTAACTCTTGATTAATCTAGCTAATCCTAAATTAACCCTAATTAACTACTGATTAGCCTAATTAATCCTAATTAACACCTAATGAACCCTAATTAACTCAAAATCCCCTCTCTCCTCTCAATCTCACATCTCCTTTTTCTGGGTATCAAAATGGTGAACCCATCTTCATCAAACTTCATTTGCTAACTCAAATCCCAAAATATTTGAACCCAGATTTTCGAATAAATTGAAATTGTGATTTGAAGTTTGATGAAACCGTGCACCAGTATCAATTTCGTGCGGCCGCACATGAACATGGTGCTGCCCCTATTTCTGGGCTGATTTTTTTTGCGAATTTGAGGGGTTGGATTCGAAGGACGAAGAACAAAGTTGCACAGCAACATGGAACAAACAACCCCTATTTTTCTGGGCTGATTCATTTTTGCGATGGGGCTGTTCGACGGGGGGAGGGAACAAAATAGGGCAGCGAGCAGCACATAGGAGGGGGAATATGAGCTCCGATTAGGGAGGGGGATATAGCGCAGAGAAGATAGATTAGAGAGAAATTAGAAATTGGAATCGGTAGCTAGAATTTCAGTTTAGAGTTGGGGATTTTTCTTGCTTCTTCGTTCTTCTCATTTTTGATTCTTGAGTATTCTGATTTTGTTCAAAAATAGCAGCAACATCGTATGTAAAGGGACAACAGCAATTGTTAAGGTAGATTAGAGCAATTTGGAGTTCAAATTTGAGTTGGATTTTAGTTTTCTGGGATTGGAATTCAGAAACTTTCAGTTTCTTTTTCTCTCTCCCTTAGTTCTGTTCTTTATTTTCAGAATATCAGTTCTTCAATTTTGGGCTTCAAATTCAATTATTAATAGTATAATTAACTCTCTCTTTTATTATTTAATTCTCTCTTTAATTGGTTGTTTATAGTTTTTTATTAGTTTATGCTTGATTTTGTGATTTGAATTGTAATTAGGTTATTTGTTAGCTAGAGTTAATTAGAGGAAATTAGAGGTTAATACTAACGGAGTTAACAGCCGTTAGTCATTAAGGACATTTAAGGGCATTTGGTGCATTTTTTTAAAAAAAAGGAATATATTATGTATTTTGAAACGCGCAGGTGTATTTGGTGCGTTTCGTGAAACCTCAAGGGCATTTCATGAAAAAACCGTAATTTTTTTAAAAAAACTCTAAAACAAGTGATCATATTCATAGCTACGATGCGCGTTCATGCACGTGACTCGTCATAGTATTTACGCCGTTACGTTTAAACGGCTTCCCAACTTTTCAATTTTCCTTTTTCCTTTCTTCTTTATGAAAATGTAGTCTCATCTCATGTAGTAATGTATTTTGTCTACTTATAGCCGTATTTTTTATTTTGTTTTATGAAACTTACTACTTATATCTGTGATTCTGTGAAATTATATGTAGATCCTTTCTTAACATGATTTTATTGTTTAACATAGAGGAGTACAACTCCATGAAATGAGTATGACCACTGACAAGTCTCATGAGAAATTAACAACTTACTTAAAGATGTTGAGGTGGACCTTTTCAAACTCGAATTTTATTTCCGTCAACTAAAGTTTTAGGGTGGCTAATCAAGTACTGTAGTTGATCTTAATTATAGAGGCAAATGTCAGACTATGTCGTTGTGATTTTCATTCTTTAAGCCCTCCCTTTACCTTGTTGTGGTTTTCATCCTGAAGAGTCTAACTTGATTTTTCTTTTCTTATAAAAAAGAAAATATTAAAAAAAAAGGAGTGCAACTCACAATGGAATATGAAGTTATGGTTCTTTTGGTACTGGATTCGAGTACTCAAAGCTATACTAATATTCATATTATTAGCAAATACAAAGTCTAATCGGCATTATAGATGAGAAATCACAATAACTAATAATTATGCTATTAATTGATTAGCTAACAAAATTAATGATTAAATGTGCGTATTGAAAATTGTTAAAAATCAAATTAATCTCCATCAATTTGGGACGTAGAAATTACGAAAATTCAGTAGGAAGTTTCGCTTGTAAAAGTAGAATTATGGATCCAGAACCGTGAATTAAAATCACTTTTCTAACAAGTGATACAAGACTAACAACAGCCTTTCTTTATGTTCATAGGTATGGTAACAACTTTGGACCTACTTACTACTTTAATTTTCAACTTTAGTATCATTCAGTCACCGATTATACAGTAATACATAATTAATCAAGATTCCCTAGACTTAATTAACTTCAATTCCTTCAAAATAAATATTTAGATATTACTATGTACTGAACTATAATAATTGATCACTTTAATTTACATTACAATACTCAATTATGGAGTGGTTTTGATCAGACGATGTCTCAAGTTATTGCATAGATATCATAAATTAATTATGTATTTTGACAAAACAAAATCATTAGTGAATCCTAATTTCTATTTTGAACATTTTTTATATTCTATCACCATTGAGTATATATTTCTTTCAAAGATAATTAATAATATGATAAGTCATTAGTGTTTAGACTATATGACACCATGAGTGCGATTCTTGTATAAACTATAACTTTTTTACTTTTTGAAATGTACGTCATATGTGGAGGACGTGAAATGACCAAAAAACGTTGAAATAAATTCAGGAAAAATAAGAGCAACCAAAGTACAATTTATAAGTAATAGTTCAAATAAGATAAGTTTATGAAGAATAGAAGTTATCAAATTACAATTTATAAATTAAAATAATTTAAGATAATATAAGTTAAGGTAAGATAGTTTATTTTTAAAAAAAGTGAAAATCAGGTGAACATAATATATCCTTATTAACTTTATTTATTGATTTGCAATGTAGTCGATGTAGCAAAGTATATAGTAGTTTGAAAATGAAAATGTCAAAGTGGTTTAGAAATAATTATAGTGAAAACGATGGAGAATCATATATTGAGTTGAAGACAAAAGTACAGATAATAGATTATGGTTAGATTAGCAGCCTCAAAAGTCAATTCAAGTATGACCTTCTAACAATCATTAATCTCACTCATTATAAACCTACAATTTTGGTTTGGACCAATTTCATCAATTTTCTTCCATCTTTTGTCTTCTAATTCTATTTTGAAATAACTTTTTTGATTACTTGTTACAATTGATTGGCCAAGCTTTTTGCGGCTGCAAAATATTTCGATTTCTTTTCCTTTATCTGTCAATTGTTATAACGTCTTCGATTATATCCTCCCTTTGATCCGTGAATCCGTGATTTTAGGTCCATTTTGTTAGAATTTCATCCTTTGGTCAAGTACGACTGTACGAATCCATGTTATATAAACTTCGTTGGCACAAATTCTTATTTACATGGGGTGTACGATAAATATTGTACACCTAAGTTAAAGTTAACATAAAATGCTTAAAAGTTGTCTTTATATATGTAAAAGTTATCTATTTTTTAGTGACAAAATTTTTCAATTTAATAAAAAATATTTCTTCAAAATTACTACTAATGTATAAAATTAATCATTTAACCCTTTTAAATGTTTATCTATCAACTTTTTTTTTTAATAATATAAAAATTAGAGAAATCTGAGTAAAAGTTATATTGGTGTAACAATAAATGTATTGTACATCTTATGCATGCAAAACCTTTTGCTTAATTTGACCTACTACAACAATAGGCTTTGTTGTTAGAAATACGGAGTAGAATTGAATCTAGATTAGGGTAAAAAGGGCTTTATTCTAAAATTGATTAGTAGTTGGTGAATTGAATTAACACTCACCAATTTTATAATATGAAGTATGTTAATCACCCTTACGGCCTTACCCTTATTCTTTAATAAGGACATTTAATTTCCAACTTACACTACAAGAATTGTATTTTTAATGACAACCTAATTACGACGGGTCAAAAATTCCGTCATAAAAACCTTTTACGAGGGGACTAACAATCAAACAAAGACGAGAACAACCGTCGCAAATGTCTTTTACGACGGGTTAACAACGGGATTTTACATTACCCTCTTATGACGGGTTCGCGACAGGAAATCCCGTCATTAATCAACGATTATTGGCCTTTAGCGACGGAATTTCCCATCATTATTGGTACAACTAGTACTGAAGCCCGTGCGATGCACGGGTTTGTAAATTTTCGTACATTTTTGTGTTATTATACCATCGTATATAAATAGCCAAATAGGTATTTTATGAATTATACCTATAATAGAAAGTTAAAATAGGTCCCTTTTCAAATTGGAGTATAAATATATTCTTAATATTTAAAATGTTTATACATAAGTTATTCTTGTGATCTCAACAAAATCATTACATATACTTTGTATAAGTATAGAAATCGTATATTATGCATTTGTTATCGCGGTTTTAATATGTATTATTTGGAATCTAGTTTAAGTATGACTTTATTTACTTAATTACTAATATAATATTTAGTACTCTTTCTACGGTTGTAGGAGATTGGTGTGATAATATTAAATTGTATTGGTTGGATAGGTTAAGTTCACCATAATTTTTAATTTTAAAAAAAATGTTATTTAGTTTAAGTACGACTTTATTTACTGAATTACTACTACTTAATATAATATTTTAGAATACGGTTTTATTATTTGGTTATTTAGTTAAATAGGACTTACCAGCTTTGAAACCTCTTATGCATATGTTATGCGTTTAAGTAGGATATATTAATGGTATATTACGCGTATGTTGTTCTTCAACTCAAAGTTGTAATATGGTCACCCTCTCCATATATATTAATTAGCTTGAATTTGCCTATGTATTTTAAAGGCTCATACTTAATTAACCTGCTCGTATAACTTCTTAACCATAATTTTAGCCTCCCTAATTCCTCATTGTCCATGTCTGTCGGTGGTTCCGGTGATGAACCGCAATCAAAATCTACTATTAAGCAAACTTATAAAAGTTAAGGACCATTAAATTTGAAACGTAACCAAATTACAAACAACCCAATTATAATTCAATTTGCAATACCTTAATGCATTTGGAGATTGTCTGTGGCACATATTACGAAAGAGGTTTGTTGTGCTTAACTTTTAAGCTAAAACTAAAATCAAATGTTGCAAATGTGTTAGTTCTGTTTATCCATGAAATTCTTGCTTTCAAAACATAGATTGTTGAAATTGAAAGATTACACGTGGTAGATAAGGTTTAGCATAACGAAACCTTGATTATATGGAGATATATCTGCACAAAATTTATTCATTCACGAGCAACAAACAAACGATTAGGGAAAAAATCATGAAATCATACCTCGATTATTCCCTACACGATACACGTAAATTATTAAGTATGAAAAAATGAACAAAATATTCTAATACTTCGTACAACTTATTACTAATAATTAGAGAAGTCAAAACAACAAAACATATCTAATACTATAAGAACAAATAATTAATACAGCACAAAGAAAAGAAACAGCATTAGACGTATTTAAGGGGAGGGGGATTGGAATGTGGTTTTTTTTTTTAAAAAAAATTATAGATTTCATGGCATTATCTTTTTTTTTTTAAAGCACAAAAAAAAAAAAGTAGCAGTAAACGTATTTAAGGGGGAGGGGGTGATTGGGATGTGTTTTTTTTTTTTTTACAGATTTCATGGCCTTATCTTTTTTTTTTCTTTTTTTTTTTAATCTTCATGGCATTATCTTTAAAATATTTTATCTTTTACCAAGAAATTTAATTTTGATTTTTTATTTTAAAGATTAATGTCAATTATAACTACCGGATATTTTCTTTACAGGAATTTTAATATTTATCTTTTTTTTTACTTTTTTTTATTACCTTAAAATTGCATTATAATTTATTTTGTGATATGAAAATCCTACTTAGACGCTCTCATTGCTCTCCAAAAAACTCGCTTTTATTTATATATAAAAGTATGAAGCTCGTGCGATGCACGGCAAAAAACAATTGTTACTTTATAGGGGAGTATAAGTTTATAAAAAGTACAAATTCTTATTTATAATGGGTGTACAATAAATATTGTACACCGGAGTAAAAGTTATCTATTTTGTAATGATAAATTTTTTCATTTGAATAAAAATTATTTTGTCAAATCACTAATTATGAGTAAATTAATCATTTAATCCTTTAAAATGTTTATCTATCAACTTTTTAATTTTATAATATAAAAGTTACAGAAAAATAGATTAAAGTTACAAAAAACTGCATAAAAATTATCTTGGTGTACAATAAATTGTGCGCGCAAGACTTTTTGTATAAAAAGCTCTTATACTCCGTCTATGATATCACTCATTGGCCTAATTGTAATACCAAAGATAAATAAAAAATTTACTCTAATATTCTTTGAATTTCATCTACGAATGCTCGATTAGTGATCTAGTAACAGCGTAACAGTACATAAAGCAAACATTATACTTCATAGTACATCCAAAATTAGATCTAAAGTGGAGTTTTATTTTTAGATAAGAGTTACTATCTAAACGCACCTTATTAAATGTCAAAAATGTGTTTTAAAAAAAAATCCCACCTTCACTTATGGTATTTTCATTTTTCAAAACTCTTATGAAATAAAATCTTATCTTTTCTATTGTCAAATTTGGTAGAAGAGTCTTGGCAGGGCCTGTTATAATATCCAAATTTATGTAAAGAAAATAAGGAATAAAAAAAACTTTTAATATCATTAATATTAATTTTATGAAGGGTAAATTAAGAAAAAAAAAATATTAATTTACAATGTAAAATAAATTGCAAATATTAACTTGTATACTACATTGAAACGTATTTAATTAATTAAAATGAACAAATTCACCTGGAAAGAATGAAGTATATTAATTGCAATCAAAGTCTTGTCTCATTAAACTACAAATGAACACAATATTATACAATTCACATTTTATTAGACCAGATAAAAAATGACAGATACAAACAAATTATACTAAATACTCTATTATATACTTCCTCCGTTTCTGAAAGTTCTTTACACTTAGGAATATGTGTCCAAAATATGAAAACTTTGACCGTAAATTCTCACTATTATATACATCAAAACGTTACATGTAAGATCTTGTTAGATTGGTCTCGGTATGTATTTTTATAATATCAACTTTTTTTAATTTTTCCATATACGAAATTGGATATATTAGGAGTTAAATATTGCATTGGAGTCCGTGCAAATAGTAACTGTAAAGAACTTTCTGAAACGGAGGTAGTATGATTTTTCCAATAGCAAAATAAAACATAATAATCATATGGTAAACGGATATAGATGCATGCAGGATGGTTCATACTATAAATCTCTAACTTGAAGTATTGAATAGGATCACCAATTGAAAATTCAACAAAACTAAGACAAAGATGAATACTCCTAGTCTGAAACAATCAAATTAAGCCTGGGACTCCACATTGGAAGAAATCAACCCTCTTAAAAAATGCAAGCAGGAATTACCTTCAGGGCCGGGGGCAGATATGGAAGACTTCATATTCCAGAACCTTGAGAGTTACAGGCAACGAAGCTCCTTTGGGTAACCGAACTACCTCTCCTGCCATTCAAATATGAATTAAAATATACTGTAACTTTCAAGATCACTCACTATATGCAGTTTTAAAAGAAATCTCTTTTGAATGGGAATGTTCTAGCTTCATGTATTCGGGTTGTTATGCCGACTTCATCCATACACATCCCCGTCCAAGGAAAAGAAAGCGATAGGATAACAATCTCATAGATTAAGGTTATGCCCCAAATATTTTATCAGCACCAAAGGTATGTTCATGCTTTACGGTAAGACAACATATATATTTACCCGGCTTCGCAGCAGCAACATCCTCGATAGTAAACCTCATGGTGTAACTCCATGCTGGACTCGTGCCCCCGTCTTGATGCACTGGAGTCTTTTGCTAGCTTGTTTTTGGGTTCTATCTCATAAGTGAACAACCACATACGGATCCATCTTGCCTATTAGATTGGCATTCTTAAAAATAAAAAATTTGGATAAAATATATTAAATGATAAGATAAATATTGATTATAATGTGATAAACTTTAAGTACTTGAGCTTAGGTGAATTGATAACTATACACGGCAGTTTATCTTCAACATAATCATGAATACTTAATTCCTGAAGAAGCGGGAAATTGGCAATGAATCTTTCAAAGCCGTCATCGCTTGGGTACGTATATGGAGGAGGAAAGCAGGGGAGGGTTGAACGTACTTTCTATACCGTATAATCATATATATAATCATATATGTTGAACGTAAGTTTTCCTAATGAATAGGACAATATATTTGGATATGGACTCTACCAAATTCACCTTGGTTTTATCTTTTTTATTTGGATTAAATTACTTCGACTTATCATTTTCTTAATCTTTTTAATCTTTATAATTTAATTTAGATTAAATTCACCTTGATTTTATCTTTAAATTACTTCGACTTATCATTTTCTTAATCTTTTTAATCTTTATAATTTAATTTGGTGACGTGGAAATCCTACGTGGCGCTCCGAATAATCTCCAAAAAACTCCCCTTTATATATATATATTAGATTAGATTTCTTATAGTGTAATTAATTTACACGTGACTTGTGTTATCTTAACACTCCACACTATTAATTCAACGCAAGCTTCTTTAAAATTTTATACATGTCATCAGTAGATCATTAATGAATTACGTACGTACATCACCAATGCAACATAACTTTAACAAAATATATTTTAGTTTTTTACTTTTTACTTTTTAATGAATGAATCTAACCAAAAGTTTAAAATTTTACCTTAATATCTCGACTCTTATGAATCTAACAACTGTGTACGGAGTAACAAAAACAATGTTATTAAGCTTTAACAATATATATTGAAAAACTTTTTTTTTTCCTGTTTGAAAGTATATATAATTAAAGATACTAATAGCTAAAGTTGTGCATCGACAATATTTAAAAACGGATGTAATATTAAGCTAATACAGCGTATACTTCATATTGGACCAGAAGGATCTGATAACGTGGGAATTGTATATGAGGAGACATGCAAAATAAAACAGAAAGACTACCTAGTAATTGGTAGTAGATTTGAAGACCATATATCTTAATTTGGAGCAGTTTACAGGTCATTTCTCCAAAATTGATCGTTAATTACGTAGTGATAATTGCTTAACTTGGAGATCATGATTATTGTGTTATCCCTTTCATTACTTGGTTAACTCGTTAAGTTTTTTTTTCCATTTATGGTCTGATCTTATCTATTATTAATAACTTTACCATGCTGGAGTTGCATATACTTCGTATTAATTAGCAAATAATGATTTATGAGTCACCAGAAACACAAATTCTTATTTACAAGGGGTGTATAATATTTATTGTACACCGAAGTAAAAGTTAACTAAAAATGCTTAAAAGTTAAGCTTATATAGGTAAAAGTTATCTACTTTTTAGTGATTAATTTTTTCATTTTAGTAAAATTTATTTCTTTAAAATCAATAATAATGTATAAAATTAATCATTTAATCCTTTAAAATATTTATCTATCAACTTTATTTTACTAATATAAAAATTAATCAAAACTAGGTTAAAGTTATACGTAAAAGTTATATTGGTGTACAATAAATTTATTGTACACCTTGTGCACGCAATACCTTTCACACCAGAAAACTTAACTAATCTTGCAAATAGTTTGTTAGTTAGACTAGTCTAGTCATTCACACTTGATCTTACCACAATACTCATGCATATATATTTAGGAAGTACGTTACCGAATCAGGGACCGTTAGGAGAAAACGTACTCTCCCTTGCCGTGCAAATAGTTTTAGAATAAGTGGTTATTTTTGGCGAGTACTCCGTAGTTTTTAATTAGAAATGAACCACGACCTACAATCTAAATAATTAGACTTGGTACTAATTAACTATAGTTAGAACTTATAGGCCGGATATATATGTATGTGTCAGGCACTTTATGTATTGGAATATTGGATTGGTTTAAAACTAATCCTAGGCCTATGATGTGATCTAGTAATTCTCCATGATTTGAAGATTTTCATAAGGCATTACTAAACTGAGAGACATATTCGATTTTAACATCCTATAAATATCACCTCTTTCGTTCTTGCTAACTTACCTCATTTTCAAGATTTACTATGGTGCCCCAAATTGGAATATGGGCCACTTGAGGTTTAGAAACCCTCCCTCCCTCCTCATGGAACATCTTTATCAATTCACGTGCATATTTTACACTCAACTCTTAATAAAATGAATTTTGGCTATGGGGCAATAACAAAGGGACAACCATAAATCCATGATAATCTCAAAAGAGTTGAAAATGGAAGGTTGTAAATTAACAAGTACACTATTAACATGGAACTAACTAACACAGGGTCAATAGATGATGGTGACCAGAAACCAAGATCAATGATCCTTCTTTTAAATAGACAAACTACAAGGTTAAAGAAACAACAGCGTAGTCGCGAAAACCACATTGATTCAGATCTACCAGTAACTTCAATTCCAGCAGATTGGAAGTTTGTCCAATATCAACTTCCCCATTACTTCTTACTTCTTTCTGTTGCAAGTTGAGGTAGCTAATTATTTATGCACCTTCCCATAGATACCTGTACAAAAATGGCAAACAAAAGCGTATCAATATAACCCTTCAAGTTTTGGTAAAATGTAATGTTGATGGATTCTAGCACAGAAAGATACAATCTTTAGACTAAAATTCAGGTGAGAGCAAAAAATGCTTATTAACGCAGACAGCAAGCCCTGGTGCAAATGGAGAGGTTGATGTTGCCACTTGATCATTCTAGTCTCAGCCCAACTTGGTCGTTTAGTTAGCCCACCTAACAGATGATGAGATTCTCGATCGATTTGATTGAATTTGGACCATTCTAAAATGATCCACATACTTCTCTCAAGTACATCCCCGACTGTTGCCAGATTCAACATGTAACCTTTAAACAGGGACGAGGAACCAAAACGACTGCCCTTGCACTACAAGTCCACCCTACAAAAGATGTAAACATAACTGCAGTTTCCACTTTTCAGCAAATACTAGATGTTTCAGAGGTTTACAGTTTTACTCAATTAAAAACCGCCAGCCACTGAAGCTTTGATAATAACCCATTAACCCCTGATGAAATTTTATACATACTGAAAGTCTGGGACTCTATTATTAAACGGAATAAAATTTACATAGAAGCACACTTTTCATCCCTGACACTGTCTCTCTCCTTTCACCACTCAGAAAATAAAAAAGGCAGTGCTTCGACTCCACCTCAAACTAATACAAAGAGCTTCTAAGTCTTAACAGTGCAGTGGATAGATTAGAATTGACTCTCCTCTTCCTTTCAGATACCTAGGTATTCCAGTGAGTCCAAAGAAACTCAATGCTGCAGACTATGAGAAGATGATTGGGAAAATGACTGCCAGAATCAGAATTTGGTTGCCGTAGACACTTAGTTTTGAAGGCAGGTTGCACTGTTGCAGTTAGTGAACTCTGTCCTTATGAGCATTGATGTGTATTGGTCCCAAATTTTTATATTGCCCAAGGGGGTGATCTTATATTTCTAGGAAGAAGGACAACTTATTGGCAAGGAGAAGGATTGGACAGTTTATCAGGCCCCTAAATAGTGCTATCGGAAATGTGTTAAGCTACTGAATTTTTGTTTGGCTTTGTAAGATGATAAGCGGTTAACTGACCCCGGTTATAAGATTGCTAACCTACAAAACTTTGCTAGGCCCTGGTAACTACGTTATAACGGTGCAGATTTGGATGGAACGGGTTAACATTGCCTAAGCACATATTCCTTGCTTGGATGACCTTTCATGAGAAGCTCCAGTCCAGACTATGCAAAGGCTGCATGTTATACATATATGTGACTCCGAGAGATGTATAATATCTGACAAAGAGACCGAGACTCACAAGCACTTATTTTTCAGTTCTGACTTAGTACACAATGTATTCAGTCATACTACTGGTTTCTATATTCTGATGATATGGATTAGTAAATGACAAAAAAGATCTGAATATTGGAAGTATGTGACCTTAGCTGCTGTGGGCCTGTGGGAGTAACGCTTTGCAAGATTTGGAGTGTTAGAAGTAAGGCTTGGTGAGAACAAAAGGTTCATCGGTCAGATAAACAGTTTACCTTACCTGGGTAGAATATCATTTCAATAATACAAGAAGGGGCAAACGTTTGTAATGTAAGAGTTAAAATGATACCAAAGCATCAGCCACAGAATCTGAACTCATAGAGGGTCTACTTGTCAGTTCAAAGCTCAACAAGGTTCTTGTTGATGCCGGAAATTAGGTGATGCAAAGGTGCAGTATGAAAGGCCATATAATATGAAACAGAGTTGACAGTACCCACAACAGGTCCAGTAGAAGCAACATAAGAAAAAGACTTGCAACCTCTTGAATCTTCCCAGAAAACAAAAATAAGACCCGGAGGAGGGGAAGGGGGTGGTTGGGGGGAGAAAACATTGTCCATAAGGATATATGTCTTTCTCTCAAGTACGAATTAATAATAGTCTAATAAATGCGGTTCAGATTAATAATAGAGTTCATTATATCCAATGACAACATCCGTTCAAGAAGGTGTTTGGATAAAATAATCCTACATGATAACAAACACACCAAGACCAATAAAAAAAATGGATGCATACCCTTTCATTGTAGATTGAGAATGATCATTGCCAAAAGAACTGCAGAGAGATACAAAATGAATATTGTTATGACTTATGAGAGAAATTTAACTTTTTGTAATACATGATACTTCATATTAAAAAAAAATGTGTACATTTTTTGTACAAATTTCAACAATATTACACATTACTTTCTCTGTATTAGTCAGTATTCAGTATTTGACGAGTGACCCAATTTCTAACTCAATTTTTTTTTTAAACCAAAGTCCAATGTCACAGTTTATTTTCCTCATTTGTCCATTTATAAGCTAACTAAGCGCCTATGGAAAACACTAACGCACAAGATATTTAACCAAGCTTATAGAATTATACCAATAACTTCATCACCAAAGCCAAAATACACTGACTATTAAATAAATCAAGCGTGTGATAGTTCGCGTTACCTCTTCCATAATTCAGACAGTTGCCGTGACCCATTGTAGAAAATAAACCACATTAAGACAACGATTAGCGTATCTATTCAAGTTAAGGAGCTCAATATTTAAGGGTAAAATGTACATGGTTATCAGTACATGAAACCAAGAAAAAGAAATCAGCTGATGTCAAACTTACACTTGTAATAAAATCTAAGCTCTACATTGGGAATGGCCGACAAGAATTTAACTTTAATCACTTTTATCGACGTATTTAGTCATCATAAGCTAAGCAAATGCACAACACAATTTTCTTCCTAAAACGCCTCTCAATTTCTAACCATGTCCATATATTTTATAATCATATGATGCAAATTATGTACATGATCATTACTAAATTAACTATAATTACCTAAAATCTTTCTTGAAAGACATTGAAATGCCTGAATGCTATCAACATGAAGGCTTACTTCGGATAGCAAAAATAACCTCATGAATATCCAATACACGGATTAATCAACCTTTATGAATAGACTAATATCACATAAAACAGAAAAGGCCAAATGTAACCAAGCAAGATGAATCCAAACTCCTATGTGTTCAGACTTTAATCTTCAATCAAATTAAGTACATTAGGACAATAGTACATGTGTTCACTTCTAGCTTCTGAGGTTCTCCATAGCTAGATACCCTAACAGTGAAAGAAAATACCCATCCCGAAATAAAAGTACACATAGTCGCAGTGATTTGCGAATAATGACACCTAGACTAGACTAGAGCTACATTAAGGCACGGGGTGCTATTGACAAGAAGGCTACTTCAGAGCGACGTAGAAGGTGAATTTCTCACCAGAATTTGCAGTTCTTAGCAACACATGGAGGTTAAACATAATACTAAAATTCCACTACAGTTAATCCAACGTACTACACATTGATTACAAATAATAACGAAGCAATAGCACGAAACGAACAATAAAATGCATGACAAATACAAGTAAAACCATTTACGCTCAATAAAACAAAGCATCAAGGATACTGAAAAGGTAACGCTCCCACCAATCTAACATGTAAAGTCCAAAAGTGACATTGTAAAGATATATCTTGCGTTGTAACCAGTTCATGATTGCTCGAAAACCACGACCTGCAAAACCTAGAGCAGTTTCCCTTCTCAGAATCTCAGGTACTTGTTTTTGCAGCACAACAATATGCAGCTGGTTACAACAACTAGCTTCATCATAAATAATGGGAAATTTCCATTAGTACACTTTTATTAATGGCTTCCGCAAACGACATACTTAATATTAATTGATTTGCCAATAGTACAACTTAAAATAATGATTTTTCAACTACCACGATATATTACATTAAACAGCTTAACTATGGTTAATCATTAGGACTAGAAATAACAGGTTGTACTACAGGTTGTGTCGATTATTTGAATTATAGTCTTGTAGGGGAACTTAACTAGTTGGGCACCAAAAATGTTACACAAATTGATTAATACTACGTTATGTGAGAAAACATACATATTCGTAAGCTCAAGCAAACATACAAAAGCCAGGTAATGCTAGGTGAGCACACACGTTATGAACTCAGAGTCACGGATTTGAGTGTTCATGGAGACTCTGTGGGTGTTAGGAGGGTGGTGGTGGTGGTTGGGGCACATTCACCTAGGTCGATTTGGGCCTCTGGGGTGGTAGGTTTCCTTACCAAAAACGAACAACAAATAATGGATTCAAGTATCCTGATTGATGTTATTACTTGTTACAATGGCAGCAGAGTAGTTGGAAGTCAATTGTGGGGATTATTGTTCTACAATTTCTCCAATCCTCCTGGTTTTCTATTTTTCTTGAAAGAATTTAAAAAACCATATCTGTAAAACTAACCAAAAAAAATGGTAAAAGAATAGATCTTATCATTCTACAAACTGAAAAAACCGAACAACATATGCTCCCGCTAATCTAGTCTTTTCCCCCTAATCCCCTATTACTTATGACATTAGTTAACCGAAGTTGCGATATAGCCCGTCCTGGGCGCCCAAGAAAAGATGAACGGTGATCGTCAGAAAATTCAAATCATATTAAAGAGGATTATACGAATTTCAAGTAGAATTTCTCATGAACAACACGAAAACAAACCAGCAGAATATTTAACAATTTGAACCCATCATCAGAAAAATCGAAGCATATCAAAATAGTATAATATGAATTTCACAACACCAAAAATATATAAAAAAAAAAGTTAACAAAAATCCTAACAGAATACATTTAACAATTTAGAAAATTACATCTTTGAATCAATAAAAATCACAATTAAAATCAACAGAAAAATCGATACAAAATACTTGTAGATAATTACCGAGAGTAGCAGCAGCAGAGAAGAAGAAGTGGTTGGAAGAAGCGGCGCCGACTACAACTACAAGATTAGGCTCTTGAGAGGAGGAGAGTGCCTGAGCCAGGAGGAGGAGGAGGAAGTTACAGAGAATTTGAGGAGAGAGAGATTGAGAAAATTCTTCGAAAAAACTTATTCCTTTTTAATTTCTTAACAAAAATAGAGAATAAGCAGCCACCTTCCCCATTTCCAAGAGCCGTTCCGAATTAATCTCGTTGATTGGGAAAATTTCCAATTAAATGACATTTTCGTAAATAATTGATGTTTTTATTACGAAAATGCCATTAAATTTGGGTTAAAGTACACTGACATGTCATCAAATATGGGTCACATGTACGGTCATTATTGTATTTTCATAATACATCAACAACTATATAATATACAGTCAACAACTCGCAATATACAATAACCTTTTACTAATAAACAATCCACAACTATAAATATACAGTCAATCGCTTACTAATAAACATTACTGCATTTTAGTAATTCATCCGCAGTCATAAAATATACAGTTAACGATAAGTGGTATACAATCAAGTGATCAACACCGAGTAATATACAGTCAATAACTACAAATACCTAACATTATACAACCTACAGTTTTCAAGAAAAATATTTACGAAAATGCCATTTGATTGGAATTTTTTTTTCAATCACTGAGATTAACTCGGAATTTCTCCATTTCCAATTCATTTGTTTTTTTTTAAGTTCAAACACTTTTTTTTTCACTACTAAAATATGCTCGTGTAAAAGCACGGGATATATAAATGTTGCAAATAAAAAAAAAACGTATATAGTCAAATTTATTTAAATAAAAGCACGGTTATTGATTAAAACAACAAATAAATTTTTAACAAAAACACGGGATATATAGAATGTTGCAAACAAAGAAAATGTATATACAAAGTACTCAAAAAAAAAAAAAAAAGATAATAATTACAAATAAAACCTCATAAAACTATATACTCCTATTTAAATAATTCAACATTTTTGTCGTTTTGTTTCCTTAAATAGTAGAATTTTTCTTCCCATTTGACTCGCAAAACCGATGCAACTACGATATATCATCAATTTTAGCTTGAAACGTGTAGTATGAAAGTGAAGGAGTTCATCATACGCTCTTTCAAGTGGTCCTCCAAAATGATGTCTCTAAATTTCTAATTATGAATAAATGTTTCGGCTAGTATATGTTGTAATCCAAATACAATGTATTTGCAGAAATTTATGATTGTACTTACATGATTTTCAAGTTCTTTAATATCTGAAACTTTAAGATCGATGATCATCTCAGCATGTTTTCCAAACAGTGTAACATGTTTTGCACTTGTATGATCAATAATTCTTACGTTTACTCTTAATCTGTTATTATGAATATAACACAAATATTACAATGTTTGTAGTTTCTTACAAAGTTTATGTGGAAAAAAGTATAATTACCTTGGCTTACTAAAGGAGGGGTCACATTGTGAGCATAGATCGACTCTCTTTTAGTGTCCATCACATGATTCATACCAAAGAGGCTATGAAGAATCAATATCTAGTATCTTTGTTAGTACTCGAAAGTATTTCACCTGAGAGATAAGAAATATAATTATTAAAGTTCTAAACAGTAACCAATTTATTTTCTTAAAAGGATATACGTAGTAAAAGCATACATTGTTGCTTCCGTAAGAAACGAAAAACAAATTAATAATTCACTTTTAGGAGTCACTTTACTACCATGATCCCATCTTACAATAACTTAAACAAACATATGATTTGTTTATCATTTTCTCAATTAAGGAACAATCTTGTAAGCCTTCATCTTATCAATCCAAGAAACGAAAGAGTTGTTGGTGTTCCTAAACCCCAAAAAGCCATGCTCCTTGCTATTATATATAGTATCCAAATACCATTCCACAGCAAAAGCTTTATCCAAAAACCACCAAGTGACCACCTCCTCCAACTTTGTAGGCACCAAACTATTCTCCCTTATAATCTAGCTCCTCCCACACGTACCCATTCCTTCCCTTCCATCCTCTTTTGAATACTAAACCTCCCTCCATCCTCATCAAAATCCGCGACCTCCACCTGGAACTTCTCACACAACACCCCCCATGGAAGTGAAATCCCTTCATGCTTGCAAATTGCAGCATAAACACACAGACTACCCACAATATTCATCAGACTATAGGGGGAAAACCCGAATATAGACCCAGGTCGATGAACAAACCAAATTATGTATGAACCTGTTAATGTTACTCTATTTCTTCTTGTGCTAATGACTAATTCCTACCCATCTCGCATTCTCTCTCTTAACAAACCTAAACTGGAACCAAATCCTATAAATAAAAAACCCTATATAAAATTGAACCAAATTTTACCCTAATCGCTATTGTTTATTAGCAACGTTAAAGAGGCCAGTGGAACATAATAAAAAGGTTAGGACTTCATAAACCTGTTTAAAGCCTTCTCTCCGTCAAACAGAGAACACAACTGTCAAAATAACGACCATAAATTAGCGCTACATTTACAACCCGTAACCCTTCTAATCCAAACCGTTTACAAACTGTAACCCATTTAATCCCGCTATTGATCTTATATTAATCTGATCATTTTAATCTGATCCTCCTACAAACCGTAAAAATTAGTTATCTCACTTTTCCCTTAATTAAAGTTCAATACTCCGCTCTTCTAATTAAAGTACGTATTATAATTAATTTATACATTTATTTGTTTTAAAGAACACCAAGTATATAACGCTCTTCTACTACGTAGTAGTTAATTTTTGTAATGAAAAAAAATTGAACTCGGTTTTAGTTTGACAAAAAGAAAATTAGATAGAAAGCTAATTGAGTACATAAATGAATAATGTTAAACATGACTTATTAGTAGGAGGATCAGACTCATCAGCAACAACAATGGAATGGGCTATATATATCACTCTTACTTAACCATCCAGAAATTTTAAGGACGACCAAATCCTTTTCCATACAAAATTTGGCCTATACAAAACCGAAAACGAAATTTAAGAGCAGAAACATACCTCTAGTTTCAAAGAGCAGAAACAACCGCACGAATTGAAGCGACGAACAACAGTAAAAAAATCTAGTTATCATCATAAACCATCCAAAAATTTTAAGGACGACCCAATCCTTTTCCATACAAAATTTGGCCAATACAAAACCGAAAACAAAATTTAAGAGCAAACATACCTCTAGTTTCAAAGAGCAGAAACAACCGCACGAATTGAAGCGACGAACAACAGTAAAAAGTCCTAATCATTATCATAAACCATTGGAAAAGTACTAATATCAATATCACAAAAATAAATTTTAAATTCTTGAAAATGAAATTGAAGTTATACATACCTTAGTTGTGAGGGACGAGAAACAGGGTACAACAATGAAGGGAAGCGGCAGCGTAACTGGGTGAGGTTTATTTGCGGTGGTATAATTGTTGTTCATGTTCCATAAAAATAGGAGGATTAGTTTATTTTGATGGGAGGGAGTAGTTTATTTTACCGGAGGTTACTGATACGTGGGTTTTGCTTTGTGTGGTTTTTATTTTTAATAACTAAAATCCATTTAAATTTTGTACTGATTGGTTTTGGAGGGAGTCAATGAGATTGCTAGATTTGGGTTACGTTTTGGAGGTCTTACATCATCCAGGAACTTTTTTTATTATTATATAGGATTCACATGCGCTAATTAAGAAAAAATATGTTTACGCGCGTGCAATTTTGTTAGATTCATCTTAATATTAGATTAGATCCTGTGCACGTACGGGTTATGAACAGTTTTTTACAAAATATTTAACTGAATATCTCCAAACTACTGCATAATTATAAAGTATTGAATACACTTACTTAATTTATTCATCGAATGTGACCAACATATCCAGTGAATATGTTTTCCATATTAATATACGTATTTGACTAAAATATTACCAAAAAATATTTAGCAAAAATATTATTACGTAGTATCTATTATTGCCATAATTTGTAAACTAATATTTTTTTTCCATACGTAAATAGTTTTTAAAAAATGATAGAGAATGAAAATAATATAAAATAGATATTTTTTTAGGAAAATGGTTTTTGGCGGGAAAATTTTGCACTAGGAAGTGACACTTGTTATTCCTGGTGTCTGTTTTAGTATAAAGTAATTAATAGATAGATTTTTTTTCTAAATATCATTTTTTATAATTTTCATTTGTCGATATATATTATCCGAATCCTGTCTACATTATTGGTTGACTTGCAGTTTGTGACTCTCTCTACGCCAAATAAATAAATAATAAGTAATAGATATTAGTAATGTGAAATCAATTAATTTATTTTTTAAATGAAAATAGTGCAATACTTGTGAAACTTTCTTAAAAGGTAATGTTACAATATTTTGGTTTAAGATGAGTCCTCCGTATTTTTCTAAATATGGATATATTTGTTTTCCATTTAAACGAATTTAACACGTTAGTAAATTCACACTGTTGGATTAAAGCTGGAAAAGTGCACCGAAAATCTTCCGAGTTTTCAAAACCCAATCGGGTTTGGGTGCAAGTGAAAAATCGGATTTGATATGGTTTTAGTGAAATTGCACCGAAAACCGTCATAATGTATGAATAATTATGGTTGCATTCACGCCCGACCGGTTTTGAAAATATCTCTTCGATTTTGTCCGGTTTTTTATTATCTCTTTGGATTCCTTTTGTAACAACCTTTTTGTTGATATTTTAAGTGACTTAACTATTCCAAATTTCCAATTATGTTAAGTTAAGTTGTTTGATGATCCTCTTGATTAAGGAGGTTATTAAACTCTTAATAATCATACTTAAGTCTATTGATCATGGCCATTGGATTCCTTTGAATCTTGACTTCCTTCCGTTGTTTTGATTCCTCCACTAAATAATATGTAACCTCTCTTTTACTGATTTTGATGAGTGGTTCATTGTGTTTATACTCCATGTTTATGGAGATAATTAATCTCTCATTATTATGAGTCATTTTATTGCTCTCGATGGTCATTGATCTCTTTAGATCTTTGGACTTCCTTTGGTAGTTGGTTTTCCTAAAACCTTATAGCTTCCTTCACTTCTTGACTGGAGTATTATATATATGCTCTTTCATTTTGGAAAAACGAACATGAATAGGATTCACATTGTTATCTCCTTTTCCCCGGCCTCTTTTTTTGTTCTTATTTTTGGGCATAAGTTAATGTGGTGCCTTTTTGTGATGAGAGTTATGTAAACCTTAGGGAACGATTCGGTGAATACAATTGTGCACCCCAGTTGCACCGAATCTCGTTTTCATGGCAGTGGTACGGTTAGCACGGCGCAATGATTTCCTAAACACGTTCTTATTGTTATTCTAATATTTTGCCTTGAAACCCCAATATTTACGAAACACACCTTCATAATTTTGCTGAAAATTCACAACTTCATGATTTTGCAGAAGTGGGCAAAATTCACAAGCTCTTTCTTACTAGGTATGATTGTATGAATCAAAGGATCTCGGTCAAGATGGCAATTACTAATATCCCGCGAATCTCTATTATATAAGCCAGCTCCTGAGGTCATTTTAGTAACATGACTTTTCGTGTCCCCCGATAAAAAGACTAAAGTACCCTCACATATCTCTACTGCTCTTTCGTTGTTTATGCACTTGCTGAGTTGCTGAGCCTCTCTTCCCCTCCCACCTTTCTCTCTCCTCACCCATTTCTAGGGTTACCCCTCACCTTTCTCGCCGTCTCCTGCGATTTTTACCCCTCAACTTCTCACTTTTGTCTCTCCTCTAGCTATCGTTTCTAGAATTTTAGGGTTAGAGTTTCTGGGTTTCACCTCCTCGTCGTCGTCCATCGCCCCATCATCAATCGCTTCCCACCGTCGACCTTCCATTGCCTCCAATCAATATCTGCCGGAAATGGTGAGCAGCCGAGATCTTCTTTTCACTTTGAATAACTTTCTTAATTAGATATTTCAATTAATTGGTGTTGTTTGTTGATTGTTGTTTGTTGATTTTCCATTCAGGTTGAAAAATTGAGAAATAGAAAATGGGAAGGGGAAATATCTCCATTTACCCCATTTTATGGGTTTGATGATGCTTCTGCAGAAGTCGCCATTTTGATTGTTGATTCTTCTTACTCCCTCTCTTCTTCGAGTTCTATTTTTGTCTCTCCTTCTATTCAGGTAACCGTTCGTTAATTTCAATATTAACCATTTCAATAGCTGTAATTGCACCGATTTCGTTAATTTTTCGGCTACATTATCTGAATTAAATTGAGCAATTTGGTTTCATTTTCCAGTATAAGACAAGCACGTAGAAGGAGAGCAATTAACGAAATCAAATTGTATGTCAATCCACTTACCCCATTTTGAAATTGTGAATATTAAAATTGAGCATTTTGGTTTAACATGGTGAAATAAATTGCTGAATTTTCACTGTAGTTATAATTGAGCAATTTGAGAAATAATTCAAAATTGAGAAATTTGAGAAATAATTCAAAATTGGGCAATTTGAGAAATAATTCAAATTGAGCAATTTGATAACATGTTATCCTAATATTAAAACACATGTTATATACTACTAAGTTGCTCATATAAGTTTGCTAAATTGTGAATTCTGTGAACGAATGATAGTTTGATCCTTTATTTGTGCTGATTTGAGGTTAAGAAAAATTAATTAGTTTAGGATATTGTATATTTTTGAGGTGATTTTGTTGAATTAAATGGTTCAGTATTTTTTATGTGCTAAATTGATTGGTCTGAGCTTCTGATGAAGCAGATAGCTCCCTTTGACTTTGTAAACTATTATTCTGTTTGTTTTGTGGGGGGGTTTTGATGCTCAATTACGCACTCTTCAATCCCAATTTATCAACTATCATCACAATCTAAAGTACTTATCTTTCTCTGTGTGTGTCTCCCTCTCTCTCACACACACAATTATGATATCTAATGTATATATCTTTTTTAAATCTGGGTTTCAGTTACGACAAAGAAGCTGTAGAAATCAGCGCAAAGCTGCTTGAGAAACTACACTGCCTGGAACTCCAGAATTATAATCCAGAATTCTACACTGCCTGGAACTATTGGAAACTTGCTGTTGAGTATTTTCTGAGTCAACCCGGTTCCGATCCTGTCTCTATTTTGAATGAGGAACTCCGCGTTGTAAGTGTTCCATTTTACTTTTATAGAAATCAGTGTTGTTTTTCTTCTGTTTTTCCGAGCAGCAGCTGCTATGATCTACTGCTGTCTTAGCATTACTGTTGCTAGGTTGTTCTGTTTTTGCTGCAGTGTTTTGTTTTTGTTAGGGTGAGGTCTGTGCACCCTTCTTTGTTGGTTGTTGTTTCTTTCCTTGATTGGTAGCCCAAAGCTTTTGATTACAATGAAGTCCGTGCTAAGTCCAAATCCAGTTCCGTTTTATTGTGACAACAAATATTGCAAGGTTTCAGAATCCTGCCAAATTAAGGAAATTTATACTGTTGGATGAGATGTACACCCCTGTCTTCTCCAAACTGCCTAAAAATACCCCTGAGATACACTCTCAAGTGTGCATCACTCATTAGATGGGTCGGCGCTATTTTGTTCTTATGTGAATTTCGTTCTTCATTTCAAGATATCTAAGCTTTTTCCGTGCTTGAATGATGCAAAATCAATGTGTAAACTCAGAGAAGACTCATTACTCAGGCACCGTAAATGATGTTATGAAAATAAAAGGAGTTTCAGGCATCCAGAACCTACATGTATGGAGCTTGACGAACACCGATGTTGGGAAAGGGATCTGACACTTCAGGTAGGAGGGTGTCAAGAATTTGTAGTTGTTATTTGTAAAATAAGAAGTGTAGCTTAAACTCTTACAGCGTGGTTGGTAATTGTTGTCATTAATTTCAAATTTTATGTCCTCAAATAATCAAATTGACATTTCATTTTCAATTGAGAAATTGAGAATGGTGTAAGATGTTTTGGAGTTTGGAAAGGTAGACCAATTTTTCAATTGGCTATACTTGCCTGATTAGGAGTATATGTTTGGCTTTTGGTTGTTAGTTGTGTTTTAAGAAGGATTAATGGGTGGAAAGAAAGGTAAGTTCTGGGTTTTTTCTTCTTCATTGATGGGATTAGTTCCAATGTCAACTTTTGTTCAATTTATTTCACATTGTCAATTGGAGAAGGCAAGAGACTGATAAAGATTTATTTGGACGTCAAAAAAGTTAGAAAACTAGCTTGGTTTTAAGAGATTGCGAATTTGCGATAGCAGTACAACGCATTACAGTTATTCTATTAACAATGTAAATTAGGTGATTTTTAGGAGATTCTTATCTAAGATATGTGACAAAGGAAAGGGTCTGGCGCAATGTCATAAAAATGTTATTTCTTTAAGTTCACATATGGTTCTTCAAACATTACTCATATATTATGTATTTTTCCCTTTTAAAATTATTTTAAGATAAAACAAAAGAATTATGAAACTTTTGTGTTATTTGTTAATATTGATGATTTGATCTTGATTTTAAAGTATGTTTGCTTAAGGGGATCAAATTTGTTTTTTTATTCGCACGCATCGCATGCATATAAGACTAGTGGTTTAAGACTCTAAGGAGTGGTTATTTTAGGTGGTCGTATTTAATTTGTAACTAGTTTTTGGCCCGTTCCAAGAATGGGCTAAGCAAATGTTGTAGGTATTGCGCGCTAGTAACAATTATGGATTATCTTTATGTTGTAATGTTATTTTGTGTGTAATTTTATTTGGTACTCCCTCTGTAAATTTTAGGAGTTATATGTTGACCGGCACAATTATTAAGAAAGGAGAGTTGAATGTAATATAAATAATAAAGCAAATGGGAAGTAATAAACAAATAGGAAAAGGATGAAAAAAGTATATATTTTAATCAAGGTAGAGAGGGAGTTTATTGTAATAGTAAACCCATAGGAAAGTAAGATATACTCCGTATTAAATAATTTGAGAGTAAGTAGAAAAATTATCAAAAATAAAAATATAACTCCTAAATAAATACGGCCGCAAGTGGTATATTTAGTATATCGCTATTCAACGTCCTCAATCGCTAAAAACGCCCTCGTGTTTGTGGTGAAAGGAAGATTTTACCCTTTTAACGAAAATTACCCCATTCCCCCTTCACCCTTCCCATTTGTTTAAAAAAAAATTCAATCGAAATTAATATATAACAGATAAATTTTTTAAACTATAATTTTTAAACAAAAAATCTAACAATTTTATTTTTTTCAAAATTATTTTAATTATGAAATCCAGTAATTATTCATATTTTTGGCAACACTTTTTTAAATATCCAAAATTAAAAACGAAATAATAAATTAAAATTTTATTTTTATTACATTCGTTTTTACCTGTCGGGGGAAAAAAAATTCAAATTAATCCCAGTTATTATATTTGTAGGAGAGAAGTTTATAAGTTTTACCTGATCCGAATTGAAACTTAGGCAGTGTTTACCGTTTCACCACTAAATAACTTGTATAGATCAACAAACCCAACTTTTTTGCCTTCCTGCTCAAATGCATACTCCCGCATAAAAGTATGTATCAGGGCTTATCAGTTACTTTGATTATTCTAAAATACAACAACATTTTCTTACCGTAGCGCAGGCTCCCGACCTCTTTGACTCTTTCTAATGGAGATTGACAATGCTTTATGCCTTCCAAAAATTAAATTACAATACGCAGTAAAAACTAAACATCCGTAGCAAAAAAAGATTTACAGTTAAAGAATCACAAGTGATAGTGAAAATTTAGCAAACACTCCGTATTTGCTCTTCTAGCCTTCTATGTACGAACTACCAAAATCGTGGCTAGCTCACTCATCAACAGTGCACTCTTTTTTCTTTTAACTTTATTATTTTACAATGTTCAATTGTTCAGTATAGATTGTAAGAGCATCTCATTCTTACTTGATGTTGATACAAACCAAATATATTGGATTATGTTAAGATCTTACCAAAAAGCATCACATTATTGTAAGCGTCCTACATTGATAAAAAGAAGAGAAAGTTAACTGCTTATGATTTTAAGGTGGAATTCCCTTCCATCTTGTAAATTATTTCTCCCTCTTAATGATGGGTGCAACCCATGATCGAGTATCTGTGAGTTGCGATGATTTAAAAGATCTTTATAAGAACCAATTGAGGTTGGCATGAATTGTTAAGGGTCTCTTGCTCCTTAACCAAGGTCTCGGGTTCGATATTTGGGAATGGAAAAAATCTCAACTGGGAGGGATGCTGCACATTGAGGTACCCATGCAAACTCCCGCGGGAGATTAGTCCACTCGCCGAAGGCGGTGGAAACTCCTCATAGTAGAACAAAAAAGAAAAAAGGATCTTTATAAGACATACCAATAGTCCAATACTACTCTAACGCCATGATTCACCTATACTAAAATGAGATAATAGTCAATTTTAAAATCGTTTAAATATTGCGAAGTACCTCTTTCGTTCTTGCTAACGTTAGTACTCCTTATATAATAAATATACCCGAAGGTGAAGCAACGGTTTCATTCTTCTGGTCTTGGGTAAATTTAAGGTAATTTATTACCCCTTTATGAATATACGTGGTTATTTTAACTTTCAAAAAAAAAAAAAAATGTCAGATCAGAAATGGTGCAGGTTTAACTGAGTCGGATCTTGGACAGGTCGGATAAGGATTGGTACAGGTCTAACTGGGTCGGATCATGGACAGTGTGGGTTAAAACTTTAAAGGGGTTCACTCAGCTGCGCGCCATAAAATTCCATATCTCAGCTGCGCGCCTCCCATTAATTAATCAAAAAACCCCGGGAATTTCAAAATCTCTTTCTACTTGCACTGCGGCAGTCTAAAAATAATGAAAATTTCAGGTGATTTTAAAACTTGAAAATTTCAACAATTGAAAAAACAAAATGGAATCTTGCTCTCTTATATATTTCATTCTCTTCAATGCATTCTCCACTCACTCAAATCTCTCTCAACCATTGTTAAACACTTAAATCAGCTTTTCGAAGTCTGTCTTTGTTTTTTCCATTAAAGAAGTTAAAATGGCAGTAGAGGGGTTAAACCAAGATAACAAAGAGAATATCCCACCTTTCACTTCTTCAAAGAAAGTCAGTAACGTAAATCCAGTTGTTAGATTTCACAACAAGAGTATCAAATGCCGCAAGATTTCTACCAGAAAGCCTCTTCAAGACATTACCCATTTGTTCAATTCATCAGAAATTCAATCAACTTTGATTCTTTCTAGATCTGTTCTTCTTATTTCTCCCCTGTCTAATACCGTTTTCGGCCACGAATCGAATACCAGAAAGAAGAAACTTGCTCGAGTTAATGCTCATTTGAAGGATAGGCCTGTTTCAAAGTCTCTTCGGATGAATTTTAGATGATATTTTCTTATTTATTTTCACTTTTTTTTGTTGGTTATTTTGATAGGTTATGTCACATTTGATTGAGATTATACACTACTACACTAGTATATGAATTCTAAGTTTCTAACAGTATACAGATTCACATTTGCCAGCTCATAGATGCAGAATTTAATTTGCAGAATAAAGTAATTAAATTGATTTTACCAATTGCAATATAGTTCAATTTACTCTTGATTCACTTATTTATATTGATGCAAGACTGAAAAATGTATGCAGATGTCATTTTGGTAATGAAGGCTTCATTGTTATTGTTGTTATTGTATTGAGATTTGAGAGAAGTATATGCACAAGAAGTTGGTTCTAAAAGGAAATCTAAGTGTTGTATTTCCTTTTTGTCAATCAAAACATACAACTCAAACCATCTCTATGAATGATTCGTTGTTGATGAATTGAGCTGAGCTAGGGTACTTATGTCCATAGGATAAGCATCAGTGGAGTTTAGTGATTTGTAGGCTCTTCCTGCTAAAACCCTGTTAGCAGCCTCAGTGGGATGTGCTTGGTCCCAATATGCACGATCCCCTCTATCAATACATGGAATATTCAGTGGATTGCAGAACATATTTTGAAATACTCCACAACAAGGTACATTTGTTATCTTCAAACCTGCAACCAATTATATATAAGCAATTATCAGTATTTGGACTAGAAAAATCAGACCATACCAGAAACTAGAAAGATGAGTGGGAATTACCAAGGCCTTGAAGATTATCCGGGGAAACAATGTTAAAAGTGTTAATCCAAATAAATTTGGCATCGGTATGATTAGTGTTGAAAGTATCGGCTAGTGATCTTAACTTGGTGTTATACATATCCATGATATCATTAATAAAACTAGAACATATCCCTTGTATGTTTGAAAGGGGAAGACATCCAAGTGGTCCAAGTCCAAATAATATGACCTTCCTAGCTCCTAGATCATAAAGAGTCTACAACAACCACCCAAATCAAACAGATTAATTAGTCAGAACAATATATGATCGAATATATATATATTAGGAAGAGGTGGAGGGATTACGTTTAACTGGGCGGATAATTGAGTAATGAGGGTTTCAGCATAAGCTTGGGGAGTGGACAATTGAGGTACTTTGGAGAAATAGTTAAACATCCAGTCGTTGCTCCCAACATTCACAGAGTAGAGGCATTTGTTTAGATGAGTTGCAGAGTTGTTTTGGCCTAGACTTGTTGAGATTCTTGACACTATTTCTTTGTGGTTGTTCAGCTGCTCATCCATACTAATCCTATCTCCCTATACATTATACACATAACATAACATAACATACCATATTTTTAATAAACAAATATATAAGGTATTATGAGTCTTAATTAATTACCACTTGAAAACCAGTTTCAGCGAGAATTCCAGCTGAACCAGATGCATAATTTACGCCTCCAACTATTTCTTCCTCTTTTATAATTGGAAAGGCTTTGATATACCCATTTAAACCTAGATGATCACCTGTGTCAATAAATGCCAAAAACAATTATCAGTTTCATGACAGCTTAATATATATAAGGAGAAATGTTCAGCATTTTTTATGAGCTGCCAAAGGCCCATAACAAACTATGGGCCCCTCTTCTTACTGCTACTTGGGTTATCTCCCTTCAAAACAACCCTAGGGCCAACCCTGACAACTTGAAAGAATAGCGGGGCTGTCAAAAACGGACCCAATCCAACCGATTTCTGACAAAAACTGAAGTGACCCGTTTTATTTTTTCACAAATTCAATCCGCATAAGCATAATGACCCCGTACAACTACATTATCCGATTATACCCGACCCGTAACCGATCGATGACCCAATTTGACACCCCTAAAGAATAGTAGTTGTGGAGTAGTGCAGAATATTACCAAGAGTAAAAGATCCACCGTACTTTCACGTTTGTCAACCTATAACTCTGACTATATCTACCATTTTCTATTAATAAAAATCATAATAATTTGATACATTGAAAATCCATGTCGAGAAAAATCACCCAGTTATTGTTAAAAACAAAGTGAACTAACAAGTATTTAAGTGCATAAAATTACCAATGATATCAACGGTGGTCCGGCCGTTAGTGAATCTCCCTGTAGGCCCATCGGGAAAGTCAATGCCATAAGGTAAAAAATTGGCCTTGGCTAATGTTACGAGGTTATTGTTATTACCACTATCTGACAATGAATCTCCAAATATGAAGAAACAAGGTACTTGGGGTTCCCCATTAATCATATTTAGTTGCAAACTTGCAACAAATATTGCAATTATCACTACTAATAGTCCCATTGAATAATAATCCGTGTAATGTTTTGAGGTTTAAGAAAAAGCTTTTTGTAAGACAAAAGATGTATGCGTAAGAGAGTATATATATAAACCGAAATCTAACATACTCCATAGCTTATTAATGTGGTCTATAGCAAGTAATTGCTTTTAAGTTTCATCATTTTACTGAGTTTTATTTTGCATCTATTAGTTTTGACTGTGCATAAGCATTAAATCAAATGTTGGGTTTAATTCAAAGGAGTAATGGCAATCTGTAACATTCTTGTGTTCTTATAGCAAGTAATTGATTTCAAGTTGTTCTATTGGTGTTATTTAAACAGTTTGAATATCTAACCATTTTTCTTGCATTTGTTAAATATAGAGTATTGACTCTTTGTCTTTGTCTATTCATCGTTAATTATGACTATGTGCTACTACTAAATACGAAGTAGATAAATAGGATAAATGGATAATGCATTTACTTCTGGAAGTCTACTTGCCCAGCCCACCTAAAATGGCACAACTTGTCACGGTCCACCCAGCAGGCCAGCATAACCAACCCGATACACTAACCCACCCACCCTAGCTCACTTAATTCACTTGGACCGAAAGGGCAAGTAATAGGAATTTCAATTTTACAGTACACCAGGTTGTCTCTACTCTCTAGTAGGAAGACCGTTGTGCAAAAATTGCCATATAAAAACTTTTAACTTCGGGAAAATATCTAGTTTTTAAATCCAATGGTATTCCCATTTAGCATGAGAAATAGCGTTATGAGCTAACCAAGTGGCAGACTTAACGGTAAAGTTTCCATTGCTAGAAAACCCCCAACATGGTTGATCTAAAACTTCAGTGACAGGTAAGGGAATACCTTTGATAACTTGAACTACCGAATCTAGAACATGTTCATTCCAACTGCGAGCAGGAGGAATACATTGATCTACTGTAGTATCTAAGTCTTGGATAGCGGAATCATCCAAGTTTAAAAACGAGATTAAATTAGTGGAGTAACACCGGCCAATTATCTAGCAAAAAATGACATTAGATCCTGAACCAATTTTCCATCTTATACCTTGAAGAAGGAGGGGACGAATTTGAAGAATCTTTTTCCATATCCAGGAATCTTTTGCTTGAGGTTTGCATTCAAAAAAAGAATGTTTCTTCAAATATTTAACTTGAATAAGTTGAACCCACAAGTTTTTATTGTCAGAAATTATTTTCCATCCTAATTTTGCCAGAAAAGAGGAATTAACTGCATCTGTTTTATGGAGATCAAGACTACCTTGATTTGGTCGACAAATTTATCCCAAGAGATCATAGATATAAGCAGATTGTTTCCAAGAAAAGTTACGATTAATTTGATCTAATGAATTGGAGATATTCTTTGGTAGACGAGCTGTCGTCATTGCATATGAAGGTAACGCCTCTAAATTACTTTGTATTAGAACTGTTTTTCCAGCTTTGGAGACCATATTTGAACACCAATTGTTCAGCTTTAGTCAGTAAATGTTGAAAATTCTGGGAAGTGAAGGTCTTGGATGTGAAAAAAAACTCCTAAATAGCGTCTAAGAAAGGATTTTGGAGTCATGTTAAAATAACTTGCCAATTGATTTTTTCTAGCCTTAGTAACAACTTTTGAAAAGACAAGCGAGGACTTATTGAAGTTTATCATTTATCCTAACATATTGGAAAAATCATTTAAAATATCCCTAAGCTTAGCACAAGCCATTGTTTTAGCATTACAAAATAATAAACTGTCATCTGCGAAGAGCAGACATGGAATAATAGGTGCACCGAGTGATACCAATGCCAATATTTTTCTGTCGAGCATGCAGTAAGAGTTGTCGAGATAATACTTTCATACTAATAAGAAAATACACCGGGGAAAGAGGATCCCCTTGACGTAATTCTCTTGTGGGGGTAATAAGATTTGCGGCGTTATTGTTTACTGCAAGGGAATACGAGACTGTAGTAACACAATATTTAATCCAATTAATCCAAGTTTCATTGAACCCAAACGTTTGTAAAGTAGTCCAAAGAAAATCTCATTCTACTCTATCATAAGCCTTTTCCATGTCTAGCTTTAGAGCTAGCCATCCGGTCTTATTTTTGGACTTATTAAACATGTTAAGAATTTCTTGTACAATAAGTATGTTATCTTGGATTGCTCGTTCTGGTGCGCATTTTGGTAGGGATTTCTTTAAAAAAGGTTTAATTATATTGACTAAGATCTTGTCTATACCTTTGTAAATGGTTGTGCATAAACTAATTGGTCTATATTCATGTGCTCTATTTGGTGAAGGAAATATGTCCTTCACCCAAGGTGCATTAAGTCTAATACCAAGGTTCAGATTAATTGCGAACAATTAATTCAGTGAGATCAAGTGATCGGAACAGCTAGCTGGAGCAATGCTTCCGATCAGTGAGTTCTAATGAATATTAAACTCACAGCTTACTCTTGACTGGACCTACAAGGTCACACCAATGACACGTAACAGATCATCAGATTAAATGAATCGGAAATTCAATTAATAGTTTTTCGGGAATTAGTTGGAAACGTATTATACGATACGACCTTGCATCGGAATCGTATATCGTATCGCGAATATTCGTAAGCTAGGCGAAACGAATAAATCGTATCGTACGACGGCGATTCGTGGTATACGAAAGGATAAATAATATTCGGAACGATATTAAGTCGCGACTACGAAGAGCGGCCCACGAGCCGAGTGCACGAGGCACTCAAGGCCCATGGGCGCGCTGGGCATGCAAGCAAGGCCGCAACAACACGGCAGCGCTGGCCCATGGCCGAGCGAGATGCGCGTGTGTGCTCGCGGGCCGAAGCAGCGACACACCAACAGCAAGCGCGGCCCACGACCCAGCGCGCTGTGCTCGTGTGCTCTTGCGCGGGCTTATTGGTCGGCCTTGCCCTTGTGGCTTGGTCGGTTAGTAAGGTTATGTTAATAACCTTCTAACCCTTTTCCCAACACATACAATTCAGCAATACTCAAACCCTAGAGTCACAGAGAACCCTAATTCTCTCTGTGCCTCCAAAGTGAGTTTTTTCCAAAAGCAAAGTATCTTGATGGATTGTCTAAGCTACGATAATCAAGACGGATCTGATCGTGTCGGTGAACCAAGTAGAGGAATGACAAGTGGAGTTCTAAGTTCGTGTTCGTTGACAATTTGTGGAAAACACGCTTCAAACGTAAGTATGTTTAATCTGTGCTTTATACATGCTTCCTGGCTTTGGGATTGTTTCCGCATATGTTATTATGTTTAACTGTATTCCCCTACAGTGGTATCAGAGCCTTATGTATTCAAAGCATATTTTAGCATGATTTATTTGTTTTTGCATTTGTCGAAAATTTGGGATTTTTTGTTGAATTTTCGGAATTATTATGAATTATTGGATGAATTGCGTAATAAGCTGTTCCGAAATCAAAAAGATTCGTTTTTTCGATTTTTAAAACCCTAATCTGATGGGAAACGATTTTCTAAGAGCAACTCATGAGAACAGAATTGCAAAAACAGGCCTCGAAGTGTCGTTTTTTGGGCGGTTTTGTTAATTTTTTAATAAAAATTAAAAGTGTCGGACAGTAATTAAATTAAAAGGTCGACCTAAACGACTCGGAATTACTTGAAATTTTGACACAATGTTTCTGGGTATATTTTTGATTAAAGGTAAAATTTTAAGATTTTTCCGATAATTATAAACCCTAATTTTACCTTTCCCCAATTCGTAAAATTTAGAACCCTAATTGATTTTTAAATAATTTTGGTTTAATAATTCGGTTAATTGGGAAAGGAAATATAATTTCATGGGTCAGTGGCTAATTTTAAAAATTATTGGATTAAAATTTTGAATGATTTCATTAATTTTAATCGCACTTAAACCTAATTATTAAAATCTGAAATTTAAAAGAACGATTTAAAGTTTTGGGTTTTATTATTTAAAAGTTCAAATTTTTCAAGTTGATTCGTTCGTTCTTAAAAATTTGAATAATGTTAGCCTTTGATTTAATATTTTACGAAATTGGATTGTCGTTAAAGTTTATTAAATCGTTAAAAATCGTTGTTTTTCGAAAATAAAAATCGTAACTTTTTGAAAAATAATATTAATGCAAGTTCGTGAAATTAAATTTATTTTAATTGAGTTGGTCCATAGGCACGAACCAAAGGCACGAACACGATGTGTGGTGGACGTATGGCTCGACGAGCCATGCGGGCTGCTGTACGAGAGCCGAGCCGAGCTGCGTGCCTCGTGCGCGCTGGGCGAGGAAAGGGCAAGCAATGCTTGCGGGTGCTGCGATGAAGCAAGGCGCAAGGCCTGCGACGTCCAGCGCAGCGATGGCACGACGACGAGCGCGCAGGGCAGCGACGAGATGCGGGCACGCGCGCGCGCCAGGCTGCGGGGTGTGCGAGCTTGCTCGTGCGCCTCGTAGGCCACACGCAAGGGCAATGGGCTGGTCGCAAGCCTAGCCCAACCATGCACTTGGAATTTTTCGTTGAAAAATGTTTATTTCGTTGGGGTTCGCATATTTGCATTAATTTGGGCTAACGGGATATTTATTTTAATATTTTATTTCCTTGGGCTGGACTGCAAGTTTTAATTTAATATTTCATAATTAATTATCCGGAATAATTATTGGTTTGAGTGGGAGCCACACACTAAATGAAATAATTATTTTTAATTATTTTCGTAGGTCGCATTATTTTAATTAAATTTAATTTTAATTAGAATAAAGTCTAAGGATTAATGATTTGAAATTGATTAATCTTTTAGGACGTGTTTATGTGAACGTGAATTTTAATTAATTCACGTAAATACTTGCATATTTATATGTGCCATTCGGTTTAGCATACGAATGGGTGAATGCATAGAATGTATATTTTATGTAATGCCGGTACTCCAAGTGACTAGTATGGCCATTTAGGATAGTTAAATACGGTCTGTGTACCGTTCTATCTTTGAATGTAAAGTTTTAAATGTGGTCTGCGTACCATGGAAATTTTGATGTAATTTATTTTTTTCAAGTATTTCTAAGTTTAGAACTTTAAGTTAGCATTTGAACGAAGATTCAAGACGATGCCAAGCTAACAAGGAGGTGATGAAGATTGGATGCTTCAAGACAAGATGTTTTGGGCCATACTAGATCACCATTTATATATGTATATTATGCGTGAATGTATGAATGTATGTATGCTTTGCATGAATAGGTTGTTTCGTATGACTCGATTAGATTAAGTTCATTAAATAATCGAACCAACATAGAAACAACTAGGTCCAAAGTAATATTGAGTTTAAAAAAATTGCCTTCCAAATCAAGCACTTACAAAAATCTAAGGATCTAAGGTAGTAGGTTTACGCCAAAGCGAGGTGCTATTTTAGTTGACTTACACGTTGATTGTGGTTTTAACTCAAACAACAATGGCATTATGTTGTGGCAATGGGAAAAAATATGGTATTAATTTATTAACCAAGAGTAATTTGGAGATTACTAGCAATAGGTTTTGCTTACCTAAAATCTTAAACTACTTAAGACATGCCAAAGCTGCTTAAGGATTTAGGACTTTTGGGGTCTTGGAATCGTTTCATTCTTTTTGGACCATGTTTTTGCTTTTTGCATGAATGAAATGTTTAATAGCTTTAATGATTGCATGCTTGCTTTTGTTTCAAAGTTATTAAAGTTTATGAATGGTTATTTATTGCAAATTCTTTTCGATTGTAGTAATCAAATGGCCGCAAACAATAACACTTTCAACATGCGTTCAATTCTCAAAAAAGAGAAGTTGAATGGCAACAATTTCCTCGACTGGCAAAGGAACTTGCAAATAGTTCTTATGCATGAGGAAAAGGAATTCTAGAATCATTCGACTTAGAGAAGATTGATCAATGCGAATCTTGTTTACTTGGCAAAATGACAAAGCAACCTTTCTCAAAGGTGGGAGAAAGAGCAAGCGAACTACTAGGGCTAATACATACGGACGTATGTGGGCCAATGAGTACGAAAGCTAGAGGTGAGTTCAACTATTTCATAACGTTTACGGACGACTTCAGTAGATATGGCTATGTGAGGGGGGTCGAAAAAGCACGAGGCTAATGCGTGACCTCGTCCCTCGTGGGTGTGACGATTCTTTTTATTCAATCAAGTGTAATTGGATTTCCTGTGAGTATACACCCAATTGACTAGTAATATAGGAGTCGTCATTCAGTTTTTAACGACAATGAGAAAAACTGACAAAACCCGATTATCGTGACATAAAGGGAGTGCAATTATGTTTGACCACGACGGCCGTAGGTTCCCTTGTGATCCCTGGTGTGGGATCTCTCAACATACACCCGCAAGGTAGAGATTGAGGGTTCGGGGGACTGTAACTACCGAGAGGAGTACTTCGCTCGTCGATAACTCCAGAGGCAGGATATCCTTACTAGCTCAGCATAAATAATTGAAGGGACATGCGTTAACTATTAAGCTAATCTGAATTGATTTTAGCAATATGCAACATATAATACTAATTCGATCGTGATTATCTGATTTAAATAGCATTAAGGGACCTAGCATGATAATCCAATTTCCCAAAAATATTATATTTGTTAGGCGTGATAGAACAATCAGATTTAGTTAGTTTAACAGTTCATAAAAAGGGCGAGGAAAGCAATTAAATCATCGAAAAGGGACACATTACGACGCACCCTTGAGAGGTGCGTCACGGTTCTCAGAAAACTAACCACTTTGACTTTGCTGTTTCTCCTTTTTATTTAACGAGTCTCAATTATGGGACAGGATACGTTCTGTTCGATTTATGGATCGATTGCGACAGAACGCGTGAACAGTTTCGCAGCGTGAGGCTTAGGCTAAGGGTTGGAGTCAATACTCATAATATAATTATGTGTTGTGTGTGTGTTTTTCACGTCGAATTTAGGGGTCTATTTATAGGGAAGAGTTCGTGGAAAGATAGAATTGCAGAGTTCTAATCCACAAAGAATTAGGAAAAAACACGTCCCAGGTATTTTCAGCGCCCAGGGCTGGGCGTCAAAGATTTCGGCGCCCAGCTCTGGGCGTTGAAAATAGGATCCAGGCAATTTCAGCGCCCAGGGCTGGGCGTTGAAATTGCTGTTTGGGCCGTTTCTTTGTCAGATCCGGATTCCTAGAATCCGGAGTGTTTGAGACTTAATCGAGTCTTTTAGTGCGTATCAATTTCATGACGGAATGCGTCTGGGCCCGTTACGAACTCTAGGCTCGTTAGGATTTTAATTAATACGTAACTCTTATTTCCGAATCATATTAGGAATAGGATTCTTGCAGTTTTCTATCTCATTTAGGATTTATGTTGGAGTGCAACACCTAATTCTGACAGGTTTCTATCTTTTATGACTTGTCACTTTTAGAAGCTACCCTTTACGGCAGTTACTATTTTTAGCAGGTTTCCATAAATAGCAGGTTTCGGGTGAAATGAAAAGGGGAATTGAGATTCGTTTATTTTATAGGAGATGCGTTGTCAAGTGGAGATTTATGCTTTCATCATCCAACCTTTCCCTTTCGGGAATGGGGACAAAAGTAGGTGTCTACAGTTAGCCCCCACTTTGACTGAGTCTTGGAGTAAGACGATGGTCAAAGTATTAGACGGAGTGCGTCACACAAGCCATGGTGTATGTGACCTGTTTTGCGAGGGTCTCACGAGCCCCCGAGTGATAACATTTGACTTAAGGGTCATCACTTGAAATGTCGACATATCCCTCACGTGTCATTGGGATTTGTCAACTGATAGTATAGAAACTTCCTCACTTTGTCATTGGAAGGATCTAAAGGTGCGTAGAAACTCCCTCACTTTGTCATTGGGAGTAGCTACAGAGTTTTTCGAAATCAAAGCTATAAAGTGTAATTGGGCCTGGCCAAGCCCAACCACGAGGTAAAAATGTTTTTAAAAATTCTCATTTTCAGGGCTAGCTAAATGAGAAAACCCCCCCCCCCTTGTTTTTATGGGACGTAAAACGAAGGAAAATCCAGCACCCTTGTTTTTATAGGACGTAAAACGAAGGAAAATCCAGCACCCTTGTTTTTATAGGACGTAAAACGAAGGAAAATCCAGCACCCTTGTTTTTATAGGACGTAAAACGAAGGAAAATCCAGCACCCTTGTTTTTATAGGACGTAAAACGAAGGAAAATCCAGCAAAAGTTATCGCTGCTGCGACTAAGGACCTGCGCGGTTTAATGGCGCAGACCCCGCCGGCTAAAGTGGTGAGCCTGTCCGCTAAGGGTGGACACCCCGTCCGATAGAAGTGGACGAATCTGTTTTTTTTTAAATTTGAAAATAAGGACCTACGCGGTTTGTGACGTAGACCCCGCCGGCTAAAGATGGCGAACCTGTCCGCTAAGGGTGGACACCCCGTCCGATAGAAGTGGACGAATCTGTTTTTGAAATTTGAAAATAAGGACCTACGCGGTTTGTGACGTAGACCCCGCCGGCTAAAGATGGCGAGCCTGTTTCATTTTGTTTTTTGAAGATTCTATTTTTCGAAAACTGAGGACCTGCGCGGCTAGTGACGCAGACCCCGCCCGCTGAAGGTGGGCGAGCCCTGTCCGCTAAGGGTGGACATCCCTGAATTCGTTTTTTTGATTAGGGAACTCGCGCGGTTCGTGGCGCGATCTTGCCCGATTGAGGTGGACAAGTCCCTATTTCATTTTTTCTTGTGATTTCTCTTGAGAAGTTCTTTTCTTATTCATTCTCGCAGGAGCGAATTCTTTCGAGGGATGCTCGGATTTAGTTGCAACCTGAATGTGGGTTGACAACGGGCTTAGACGGACCATTGTCTCGTGGTCATCATCTTTCATGGTCTTGAGCTAGTCTTTACGGCTCAATTTTGCCACTACTTGGGTCCTTGATTAGGGGACTACGTATAGGTATCAACGGCGAACTTTGTCTTGAGGTCGTAAACCGGTTTTATTTTTTGAGACATCCAGACACGTAGTCTGGGAATATTGTTTTAACTTTGCATAATATATATTTTCTTTCGAGCTCCCAACCACTCATGCTTGACGGTCATTTCTTGTCAAAGAGGTTCCTTGGGGATACGCATTCTGTAATGTCCTTGATCGTGTTTGGGATTGTGCTCGTAAGTGCGAGCGACCCTTGTAGTGGTGTGCTACTCTTGACAAAGTCGTGAGGTGCAACTTTCAGTAAGGAAATTGGCAATTTTCGAGTCGAATGGATGCGGCAGGGCCCAATAGAAGTTAGGGCCTTTTTTTTTGAGCCTGGGTTCATTTTCGGCGCCCAAGCCTGGGCGTTAAAGATTTCGGCGCCCAGCGCTGGGCGCTGAAAATAATTCCTGGCGAGCTTTCTTGATGACACAGTTGGCCTCTTGTTCGTTCGTTCGTTTTCTTTTTCTTTTGAACGCGTTCGTAAATGTTCGATACTTAGAATGATGATATGTATGTGCGAACGAGCGTTCATAGAATGGCCGTTGTGTGCGGTCCATTAATCAGTTTGCTTGAATCATTTTTTTTGAGCAATGACTGATTTTGAATAGTTTGCTTAGAAGCTTGATAGGGGTCAGGCCCATTCATGAAGTGGGCTCAAACATCGTTCCCTTTCGATTGTTCAAACATTTGCTTCAAGATTTTTTATTTTGCTATGGTCGTTTCGTAGCTTTGGAGCCCCCAAGTATGCATGTTGGGATGCTTCCTTTTGGCGTACGATTTTTGTAGGTTCTTTCGAGAAAGATGCCCTGGGGTTCCGCTCGTGTAGGTGCGAGCTATCCCTTCCATGGTAGGTAATATTTTGCTACTTTTAATCCTTAATGTAGAAGTCGTGTGGCTTGCATTTTGAATTTGGGCGATAAGTAGTTTTTTGCCCCTTTTACACGTGCTCTTGGTCGTGCCTACATTAGTGCAATATGCCTTACTCTCCTTTTTTAGACTTGTACTGTGGGATGGTTTAAATTTTATGGTGCGACGTAGGCTTGTGTGGCCTAACGGTGTGTTTTAGAACATTCCTCCAGGTGTTGGGATATCATTGTTATTTTTTGCATTGGAGTACTTCATCATGCCTTGTTCAGGTGCTTGAATAAGTGTGACACCTTCTGCATGGTTTTGCACGGCTTATTACTTCGTTCGATGCGAGGACTCATAGGTGTTTCTTTCTTATTTTTATATCTGGGCAAAACTTAACTAGCAGAAAGATTCAGCGCCCAGGCTGGGGCGTTAAAGATATCGGCGCCCAGCTCTGGGCGTTGAAAATGATTTCTGGGCAGAATTTTGACAGTTCTTTTTCTTCCCTGATTTTTTCTTTCGCTTTTGCTTTTGGAACGACTTAGACTGTGTAACGGGCGCTTGTAGGGCGAGCGTTATGTGCAGTAGTTTGATCGGAGTTTTGGTGACTCGCGATTTTTAGTTACTCTTGTTAGTGGGGTGACTTTATATATTCTAAGTAGCGCTCAGAATTTGGGAGGGGTTGTAGCCATTCTAAGGTTCGTTTTTCACAATTAAAGCTTAGGATTGTGCCCCTATGACATATGTATAGTATTAGCGTCGAGAATTTGCGAGGAAATCGTCATTTCGAGCATTTTTAGAGTGTTTTTCTCAAGCCCCCAATTGTAGCTACGGGATTGGCTTGGTGTTATAATGCTTTGCATACGTCTTTATGCATTCATGGTGACATGGATCATGAATAGTTTGAACCAGACTCGTTTAGTGCGAGGTACGTTCGAGTAGTGATCTGCTACTTCTTTTGTAAATGTCGTATTGTGCGACATTGCCATGGTCAAAGTAGTCACATGTTGTAGTATGCCTTGGCCAAAATCTAGGTGTCTTTCTTTACCCATAATCATATTTGGAAAGCCTTTGACTTACTTGCAACATCGAGATATACTTAGCTTAAACCAACGACACTTTATTATGTTCGAAAAAGTCTTTTAAAAATCATTTGAAAATTATTTAAAATCCGAGTCCTACTGTGTACAATCCGAAGTGTCCTAAGTAAGTTGACTCATAGAAGGGTTCGTACAGGATTACATGAGTGAATCAAAATACTGTTACGATTTTTGGAATGCTGTCTAAGGATTTGCTGGAAGCCAAGGTGCAGGCGTCAAGACATTACTTGTGCCCGTTTGGCATATGCTTTTAAGCTTGAAGGGCCATCTTTTCCAGAATTGCGGGAATATAAACCGTTTTCAAATAGACTTAGATTTACTTGGTGTATGTCTGTACAAAAGGTCAAGGTATACTTAGTTCTTTCCCTAGCTCTTTCATTTCAATTTTTTAGCCCCCAGTTGCTGTTATGTCTCCCCATTAATGATGCTTTCAGATTTCGATTTTAGATGCCCGTTTCATATGTCTGAGTAGGGTGAGCCTTGGTTAAGTGCCAAGTCCTATTGACAATGTCTGTCGTTTATTTTTTCAAACGGGATTCGCAAGCATTTGAATTACCATGAACGGGTGCCCTGAGTTTGAAGAAACAATGGGGCAATGCCGTAGAACAATTCTCTTTTTTTTTGCAAGCTTACTGCCTTTACTACTTGTTGGCGATTATGACTGTAACTAGTGGTGAAAGAAGGTCTTTAAGCGAATGACTATGTGTAGTGGTGAAAGAAAGTCTTTAAGTGAGTTAGTTCGCTTTAGGGAGGGTCAAGTTGAGTACTTTAGAGGTCATGGACGCTTGCGCTAGCCCCCATTCAATTGAGGCAAAGCGATCTTTTGAGTCTTGGCTAAGTGCCTAGGAGTGTGAGTGCTCCTTCTGGCAAGGGTACGTGCCCTTATTATTTTTTCGATGTGTGCTTATTAATTTTGGCATCTTGATGACTTGGATTCTTCCTTTGACTTAAATTTCGACTTGGGTTGCAAGTAATTAAATTTCAATAAGGGACTTCTATTTTTTTATTCTTGTTTTTCTATAGGCTTTAATATTTTTTCAAATTGGTTGGACCGAATCATGGATTGCCTACGTATCCGCCTTAAATAGATTTAATTTGGAATCAGGTCTTGCGTAGTTCTTAGCCTAGAAAATGGTTTCTTATAATGCCGAATTCGATAAGTATGTTCTGAGATGGAAACATATTATTTGAAACGGTAGAATAAGTGAAGTTTATTATTGTTTCAATCTACTGCCTTGCCGTAAGCCAAAAATTTGTTTTATATTTTTTTTGATTGAGTGCGTGTATTTTTTGGCGGTACGTATATCTGAATACGTGTTGTACCCCTCCAAGTGTTCGTTATTTTTCCGTGTATGTGCGGATAAAATGACGAGCACTTCTGGACAAATTTTGGCAAGCAGAGAGAATCGGCGCCCAGGCTGGGGAGTCAAAGATTTCGGCGCCCAGCTGTGGGCGCTGAAAATGATTTCTGGGCGGATCTTTTTTTTGTGTGTGCGCTAAATGCTTCTTTTTCTTTTTAGACTAACTTTAGAGGTGCTTTGCAAAGTTTGCTTTTGTATTATTTACATTTTTTGTATTTTTCATTTGTCTTTTTTTTTATATTCGTGACTCAAGACGGTTTGAAAGATGGGTTGAATGAGTTGGGATAAGTTGTATAGGTATTGGTCAAGCATGAGGATTATATCTGCTAGGACCCATAATTTGCAGCCTCAAGCTAGTGTCATGAGTTTGCATCAATCAAGGCCAATGAGTAGTATGGGGACGGCTCAAGGGTATATCAACAGGATGTATCCACACAAGTTATATGGTCATTATGCTAATGGTGGTGTAAGAACAGGTTTTGGAAATAATGGGTATGACGCACGTGTCAATGGCCGTACGTGGTTTGCGGTTGACAATAAGTTCGAGAACAAGAGTCGAGGTAATGGTTTCTTGGGTTATGGCGATGAGAACATGGATGGGTTAAATGAGCTGAACCGCGGTGTGTGCATTGGAGTTTTTGGAGGGAAAATACTTGTTGCAGAATTATGTGCACGCTACGTACATCCAAGACAATTGATCAATACAGCACGTACAGGTTAGTAATATCAGTATTATTGAACCAGCAAGTAGCGCGTATGGCATAAAGGTTTGGGAGCTTAACAACTATAGCACTGGTGAATGGTCCATGAAGCATATGATTTATTTTCATGAATTGGTTTCACCAGACTCTCTACTCACTCTATATACTATGCGATGATGTCCCAACTCGGAGGTTCTATTTTTCCATCCAAACGATGCTGATACTGTGTTGTTGAGGCTTCCGAAACTAGTTGCTGAATGTAACTTGAAGGATAAAACGATAAAACGAGTTTGTAACTTTAGTAAACAACTTCAGAAGGTATATGGTGTTGCTTTCCCGTGGTGGCCGTCACCACTTCCGTCAATTATCTAGTACTACGTATTACAACATTGGCACACGGTTTAAGGAAGAGAATAGAGAAGACATACATTTTATTGTTCTCTTTTTTTTTTTTTTTTTTTTGACATAGGATAAATTTGCATAAAATAAAAAAGTTTACAAACTACAAACTAAAGTAGTAGGTCTTTATCGACCCCATTACATACATTACAAAACAAACTACAACTATTCTTCTTGCTACTACTTGAATGTTGGACCAATTTAGCAGGCACCGTCGCTTTGAGCCTTGCGAGGCTGACCCTGCAATACACATATTTCTTGTCTTTTTCATTTTTCTGCTGGAGGAACTTGGGTGAAAATCCAAGAGATGATCCCACGATAACCTATGGAGCATGAAGGATATAACACAAGAAAGGAAAGTAACGTCACGGAGAAAGGGGAGATGAGAACTCCCTTTACAAGGGAAGCAACAAGACTTCGGTAGCATACTATGAAACCCCAGAAACTGGGGAGCAGCGCGCAAATTAAAAATTTTGAATGCATTGAGAGAAACCCCCATCGCAAACCTAAACTGAGACCTAAGAACTAAAGATCCCAATGACCTCCAATCAGAAAACCCCTCAAATCTCCGCAAAAGCCAAACTTTCCCACCACACCCTCTATCACTTAAGAGGATCACTAACAAAAGACCTAAAACATTTAGACCTCCTTTAACATCATCCTTCCACACAATACCCCTAAAAGGTCACCTAAGTCGACTACTAGAACAACTAGGACAAAAGCTTCTCCAACACGAAGACACCACATTTTGGAGAAGGGCAGGGCACCTCTTTCCCTTGCCACTCTATCCCAAGAGCCTGCACCCAAGAATACTACCTCAAGCAACTTTAAGTACGGACACACCCATATTAGACAACCAACCATAACACACAAAAACAACATCCACAAGAAAATATATGAACCAACAGATTCAAGAAGGAATTGCAAGATACCCACTACTAACCTATAAAACAAACTCACAAAAACATGAAAAAACAGAGAACTAAGCATCAAAACTAAACCCCACACAAACATCAAAGAGAGAGCCATGAAAATAGCCACAAAACCAACAGAGCCAGAACAAGGTCCACCGGAAAACTAATAATTAATACCAAAACTAAAACCCTAACCATACTTTACCGCCAAGATCGGCGTGATCCGACACTACAAAGACGGCGGCGATTTAGCTAAAATTGGTATTAAAATCCGGAAATTAACAAGCCTTAAACTAGACTCCTAATCCAAAAATCGCCGGAAAACACCCAATTAATACCAAAAACTGAAGTCCTAACCAAAACCTTTACCTTTACCGCCAAGATCGGAAAGATCCGACACTATAAGACGGCGGCGATTTTGCTAGGATTGGTATTAAAAGATCCGGAAATTAACACCCTTAAATTAGTCTCCTAATCCAAATTAGAAACCCTTGCCCCGATCTTTACCTTTACCGGTGAAATTATCAACGGCGGCGATCGGGAAAGCTCTGGAATAGGACGACGAGGATTTTGCAACCAGATCGAAGAAGCTCCTTCCCACTTTGACGAAAGGCAAAATTGATGCTCGAACACAAGCTAGCCGACACCGCAAAGAACTGCAGAGGAAATCGACCGCCTTACCTTCAACCACCCAAAAATTGAAACCCTAAAAACCGACCGAAATCCAGACTGCTTGCTTTGCCGACGAGAAACTACCTAAAAACTAATAAGGAGGCTCACCGGCGACCCGAGTTGAAGAGGAAGCTCAGACCGCCGGGTGCTGCGCAACTAGATCTAGAGTTTGTGTTTTGGGTATTTCTAGAGAGAGGCGAGAGAAAAATATTTAGAGAGAGAAAGTGTTTTTTAAATTTGCCAATCTTATACTCCCCCTGTATTTATTTAAGGGATACGCTTGTCTTTTCCGGTCGTATTTATTTAAGAGATACACTTGCCATTTTTAGTAACTTATCAACCCCCACCATCTAATTAAATAATATATCTACACCCCATCGGCCCATCCCACCCTCCACTCCCTAAAATGACATGGTCCCCACTTGTTTTTCTTATTAAAATATCTACTCAACCCCACTTGTTTTATTACTTTATTTCATTCAATTCTTTTTCTTAATAATCGTGCCCGGCCAAGTATATCTCTTAAATAAATACGGAGGGAGTACTCTAACAAAGGTTTATTGTTCTCTTTGGTGCCAATGGAAGCACGCAAGTTATTGTTTGTTTTTCTGTTTATGTTGTTAATGTTGAATTCCTGAATCAACATTTTATTACTACGTACTTATATTAGGTATTAAGAAGCCCTTTTATGGCTCATCGTGTCGATGGTGTCTATGGTCTTCTTCTCCTTGGCTCTTTTTAGGTTCTGTTGTGCATGTCTTTGTTTTTTAGTTTTCAGTTATATAATTTTGGTACTTACCACCTTATAATAAAAATTAGTTTTTATCATCTTAAATTTTATAAATGTTATAAAATCACCACCACTTATAATAAAAATTAGTTTTTATCATCTTAAATTTTATAAATGTTATAAAATCACCACCGGTTTTAACATATTTCGTCTATTTTTCCATCATTATAGGTTCACTAGCCGATTTCTCTTTATTTCCCTCCTTTTCGTCTCGTACTCCACGAATTCCCACACGTTATACCTCCTTGAATTTGATTGTTTAATTACAAATTTTTTGCTACTCCCTCCGTATTTATTTAAAAGATACACATTAGCCGAGAAAGTCTAAATACATGGCTTATCAAAGTAAAAGACAAAATAACAAAAAGACAAATAAATTTGCTGGCAATTTTTTTTTTGAGATTGATTATGAATACGAAAAGTTTGCCACAAGTGTTTCTCACGTGCAAATTAATTGACAGAAAAGCTCAGTCAACGTTGGAAACTTCCCTTAGGTTATCTTTCGCAAAAAAATATTTACGTTAAGGTGTGATTTCACAAAAAAAAAAATTGTATAGGGTCATTTCTTGCAAAATTTGGGTTATAAAAGGTCCATTTTGACAAATTTGTCTTAAAAAAATGGTTTTCTTGTCAATGTCACTTTTTCTCTCTACTGTCGTCTCCTTCCTTCTCAATTTTTTTTTCTTATTGTCCCTTTACTTTTTTCTCTTTCTCTCTCTTACTTTTTCCTTCTGATTTTTGTGTTTTGTCCTTTACTCTTGTTTTTCCCCTAATTTGTCATGTTGTGGATGATCACACATATCATATATGTGCCTCTCCTGGCTCCACTTTGGCCGACACGTAGTTTTACGAGAGCGAGTTGAATTTATAAAAATAAGATTAAAATAGGGTATTGAATTATTATTTAGGCACAGTTCTTTTGGACTTTATTGCAGTTCCACTCTGTTCAATTCAGTTTAGCTCAGTTCAGCTCAGCTCAGCTCAGCCCAGCTTCATTCAGTTTAATTCAGCTCAATTCAAAAGAACGGGTTCATCTTTCTCTGTAGTTATATTTATTCTTGATATTGCAATTAGAAATTAAAATTATATATATATTAGTTATTATTACTTAAATATTACTATTATTATTATTATTATTATATTATATATATATATATATATATATATATATATATATATATATTAGTTATTATTACTTAAATTGAAATAGTTATAATAGTTATATTTATTATTTAATCCCTCTGTTCCATAATGTTCCTCACTTTTCCATTATGCGCGGACGCGCGGTCTCCAATGCACTACTTTGACCGTTAATAATTTTAATTTCGTATTAGTAAAAATTATAAAAAAATATTGATATTGAAACGGATCCAATGATATCCCACAAGTTAATATTTATACTCTTAATGAACTATTAATTACGGTCAAAGTTTTTAACCTTTGACCATATGAATAGTAAACATGAGGAACATTATGGAACAGAGGGAGTATTATTTATTATTTATTATTATTAATAATAATTTCCAATAAGTTTCAATAAGTTCCAATAAATTCAGATAAGTTCCAATAAGTTTCAATAAATTCCAATAAGTTCCAATAAGTTCAGATAAGTTCAGATCAGATAAGTTCAGATAAATTCAGGTCAAATAAGTTGAATAGAACGCACTCTTAGAGAAGAAGATATACTTTGTTTCTAATGATGTTTTATTTGTCGAAAATAAATTTACCGGAAGTAATAATATTGGGAATGAGGTGCATTTACGTACTATGGGCAATGCTCCTATTTTATTTGAAGATGTTAATATCAAAAAGAGGGTGAGTGAGCAAGAAAATGTCGTTGTAATTGATTCCCAATCAACATAAAATACAAACCCACTATCCTCTATTATACCACCCCTTACTACAGGCCAAAACACAAATCCAATAGCCCAAAACACCAGCCCAACTACTCCATTAGACATCTACAACTCCCAACAACAGTTTACACAGCAACTTGGGTGTGGCATTGTTGAACCAGCCACGACCCAGCCGCTGGTACCACTGCCACTGCCAACTGACCGGCAGCCTCCAACCCAAACCCATGGAACTTCTTACCCAACCCCAGCCCAACAACAAGCAATCGCAACGACAGAAAGTGTAGTTGATCACGCACCTTCGATCGACAATTCTATGGCTCAACTTGGTAAAGGGCATCGTATTCGGAAACCTTCATCTCTCCTCAAAGGATTCATCACCAATATTGTTCATCTCACCCCGTCACTACTTCTGATTCACTCCCTTCAACGCGGTCCTCAGGTACACCGTTTCACATTGCTTTTTATGTAAATTGTGATAAATTTTCTATGAGACACAAACAATTTTTGGCAGCAATAACGGCAGGTGATGAACCAATTTATTTTGAGGAGGCAAACAAAGTCCGGAATGGAGGTTAGCAATGAAAGAAGAAATTGATGCATGGGAACTAAATGACACATGGACTTTGGAGGTCTTACCTCCGGGAAAGATGGCATAAGGTTGCAAATGGGTTTGTCGAATTAAATTCAAGGATGATTCTTCCGTTGAGCGACTAAAAGTCTGCTTAGTTGTATTTGGCAATCGTCAAATAGCTGGAATTGTTTTCAATGAGACTTTTGCACCGATAGCAAAGATGGTGACGGTGAGAATGTTTTTAGCAGTTGCGGTAGCTCGAGATTGGGAACTCCATCAAATGGATGTTTACAATGCTTTTCTTCATAGTGATCTTGAAGAAGTATACATGAACTTCTCCCCGGATTCAAGTCTTCCACTCCCGGCAAAGTGTGTCGTCTCCGAAAGTCTTTATATTGTTTTCGACAAGCGCCGCAACAATGGTTTGCTAAACTCTCTACCGCTTTGAAGCATTTTGGGTTTAAGCAATCATATGTTGATTATTCATTATTTTGCTATACGAAAGGTGTCGTTTCATTGCATGTCCTCGTGTATGTTGATGATTTGATAATTGCAGGTTTATCTCATGATGAGATAGTCAAATTCAAGGAATATCTTAGTAAATGCTTTCATATGAAGGATCTTGGTGCCTTGAAGTTTATCTATTATATTGTAACGCCCCGACCTCTAATTCAATAATTAACACATAATTAGCAGCGGAATTAACCTAATTGGTCGGGACATTACCTGCCGTAACTTCCTTTACGAAAATTACAAGGCAAACATCAATCATAAGCCTTTAAATACTCCAAAAAATATATATATAATCCTTTATATTACCAAAATGAAAGTACATAACTTACTAAAGTCTTTAATTAAAACTTATTAAACTATTAGAACCGTAAACATAAACTAGGTGGATAATATTAAAGTGAAACTCCTCGCCTCTACTCGTTTCCATCGATCCCCGCAGTACCTAAAATGGAAAACAAAACGGTGAGCCGAAGACTCAGTAACGAACCATTCTAGCAGCGTAAATTCATTTCGATTCATTTTATTTAATAACACAAGGAGAATAGAAGGGTTAAAACATTTAACAAAACATCATATTTAATTCATTCATAAACTTTGCAATTTAACATGCTAGTTGTCGGCAAGTACGAACCTTGAAGGAATTCTCCACTGGGCCTGGGCCCATAAGAGCCTGGGCTCATCGTAACATGGGGCCTGGGCCCTGAGCCTGGGCTCATAAACCATGGGAGCCTGGGCTCGTAATCCATGGGTGGACAGGTGTCCGTGGTGCATGCATGACCGATAGATAGGAAGATGGTAGTTTATATACCGCCAGACAAACCAGGTCTTTCACTTTCATTTTATCATGTTTTATGTATTTTTACTAAGCCTTGGCTTGTATTTCAGTTCGAAATAACATAACTCATTTAGCTCATAAAACATCATTTTGATCCTGGGATCAATAAACATATTATTTCTTTCAAAGCATTGCATAAACATAATTTTATGAGAAAACTCAATCAAATCATATTATAATAAACAATTCAAACAAATCATATTTCATCCCACAATCCATAAAACAAATCAAAACATTTAATTCATAAATTCAATCATAACGTCATAATTTCATAAATCATATTTATAAAGGGATTGCGGGTACTAGCCAATAGCCGTTACCTCACTTCCGCGATTTTGCTAAGGAATTCGCTTGGTTCGTTCGTCCTGAGCTCCGAGTCCAATTTCTTTCAAAATATTAAATCATTGAATTAGTATTAAATCGATAAATAATCTAAAATCAATAGTTTATAAATAAATTTAGAAGTAATGAATAAGTAATGAATTTTAATAAAAATATAATTTCGAAATTTATTGAAAATATTATTAATCGAAATTTCAATCGAAATATATATTTACATTCATAAATCGATTTTCATTTGAATTTCATTATTGTTAAATAAAGCCTTTAATTTATTTTAGTAAAATCGATAATTAAATCTGAAAAATAATAACAATCTATTAGTAAATAATTAATTCATAAAATGTATTAAAACATGAAAATTAATAATTTAGCAAATCTGAAATAACAATTTGGCTTTATCTTACCCAAAGGCCCAATTGGAATGGCCCAACTCAATAATGGTTTGAGGGGGATCAATTAAGTTTCAAATTGAAACTTAATTGGTTTGGTTTTCTGAAAAAGAAACACGAGCAGGGGAAGGGGAAAGGGGGCCGAAACAGGGGAAGCGGAGCAAGGAGGGCACGAGGAGGAAGGAGGGAAGGGGGGGGGGGGAGGCGTCTGGCTGGGCGACGCAGCGCCGGAAGGCGACGGTGAGGGCGGTGGTTTGCGGTGGTGGTCCAGGCGAGGGGAGGAGGGAGTGCGAAAATGAAGGGGAAGCAGGGGAGGGTTGTGAGGGAGAGCGAGTACGAAAGGGTGGTTCTGGGCGGTGGTTGAGGTGGACGCGGTTGCTGGTGGTTATCGGAGGGATAAGGTGGTGATGGTGGTGCGGTGGTTGTGGTGGTGGCGTGGGGCGAAAGAGGAGGGAGAAAGAAGGAGGCAGGGGACGCGGGAGGAGGAGAGAGCAGGGGAGGGTGTTGTGGTGGTCGAAGGTGATTGTTGGGGTGGTGGTGGTCGAAGGTGGTTCGCTGTGGTGGTGGTGGTCGAAGGTGGTTATCGAATCAGAGAAGAGGAGGGGAGTGGAATTGGAGTTTTTGATTTTGGTTTTTGGTTGAGGAAATTGATCTCTGATTGTTGAATTTGTAAAGGGAAGGAGTAAGAATCCAATTTGAACTTGGCAATGAATGTGTATCAGATTTGAGGGAAAAGGAGAAGGAAGGAAGTTGACTTCCTGGTTTGAGCGTGGGGAGCAAGAAAATAAAGCTGACATTTTCATTTTTTTTTTTTTTTTTTTATAATAAATTCACAATATTTGGCAAAAATTCAGAATTTTGTAATAAAATGTTTAATTAGAAATAATTCCTTAAAATAAATAAATTATCGTTAACGAAAATAAATAATTTCAGTTTATAAATTTATTGTTTAAAATAAATCGCAAAGACGATTAAAATAACGAAATTCGATTATTCGTAATTTAATTAAAAATGAAATCAAGTTAATAAATATATTTAATTTTAATAAATCGAATTTAAAATTCCGGGGTATTACATCCTTACCCCCTTAGAAAAAGTTTCGTCCTCGAAACTGGAGCTCAGTAGAACTAGCCATTCATAGAAATCATACAATTCATACTTATTCGTTCTATTAACTATACAGACATGGCAGAATAACATTATAACATAATCATTCAAATAACATATTAAAATTCATACATCTTATCGTTTCTAAACGAATAACTGGGGATATTTCGCTCTCATTTGCGCTTCGACTTCCCATGTAGCTTCAGATGTCAAGTGGTTAGCCCACAAGACTTTAACCATTGGAATTACTTTGCTTCTAAGTCGTTTCTCTCTTCGTTCTAGAATTTCAATTGGTTTCTCCTCGTAAGTCAAATCGTTTCGCAACATCAAGGGTTCATGCGTAATCACATGGCTAGGATCAGGAACATATTTTCTTAACATCGACACGTGGAACACATTATGCACTTTTTCCAAGTCGGTTGGTAAAGCTAGTCGATATGCTACTGCACCTATTCTTTCTAATATCTCATATGGCCCGATGTATCTTGGGCTCAACTTTCCTGTTTGACCAAATCTCATTATTCCTTTTGTTGGCGAAATTTTCAAGAACACGTGATCTCCAACCTCAAACTCTAGAGGTCTTCTTCGTTGGTCCGCATAACTCTTTTGCCTACTTTGCGCTGCCATCATTCTTGATTGGATTAAACGAATCTTGTCAGTAGTTTCTTGAATCAATTCTGGTCCTATAACACGTGCCTCATCGATATCACTCCAACATAATGGTGTTCGACATTTCCTTCCATAAAGTGCTTCGTAAGGTGCCATACCAATAGTGGCCTGATAACTGTTGTTGTACGAAAATTCAACCATAGGTAGAAACTTCTCCCAGGTTCCTTGAAAATCCAAAATACATGCTCTCAACATATCCTCGACAATTTGATTGGTACGTTCTGTTTGTCCATCAGTCGTTGGGTGAAATGCGGTACTGAAGTTAAGTTTCGTCCCAAGAGCTTTCTGCAATTCTTTCCAATAGGTTGATTGATACCTCGTATCACGATCAGAAACGATCGAACTAGGCACTCCATGCAATCGCACAATAGTGTTCACATATAGTTCAGCAAGTTGATCTAAACTCGAATTGCTCTTCATTGCTAAGAAATGCGCTGACTTTGTTAATCGATCAACAATGACCCAAATAGCATTCATTCCCTTGGTTGATCTTGGTAATCCTATGATAAAATCCATTGAAACTGAATCCCATTTCCATTCTGGCACATCCAGAGATTGCAACAAACCTGCTGGTCTTTGATGCTCGATCTTGATTCTCTGACATGTCAAACATTTAGCCACATACTCTGCCACTTCTTGCTTCATGTTGCTCCACCAATACACTTGCCTTAAATCCTTATACATCTTATTTCCTCCAGGGTGAATCGAGTATGGTGAACTATGAGCTTCTTCTAAAATTCTCTTTTTCAACTTCTCATCATTAGGCACACATAATCTTCCCTGAAACCTTAACGTGCCATCTTCTTGGATGACAAAACCAGGCGACTTCCCGTTTTCCACTTCACTCCTTATTCTTTCTAATTGCAAGTCCTTACATTGCGCTTCCTTAATCTCATCAATCAAAGTTGGTTTCATTACTAACACATTCAAGCAAGCATCTCCTTTGATAAACTTAATTTCCATCTTTTGTAGATCATCTCGGTTGACTCGGGAAAAAGTTAGGATAGAATTTAGGTGAGACTTCCGACTTAATGCATCTGCAACAACGTTAGCCTTTCCGGGATTGTATTGAATATCAAGGTCATAATCTTTAAGAAGTTCTAACCACCTACGTTGCCTCATATTGAGTTCTTTTTGGGTGAAAATATACTTAAGACTCTTATGGTCGGTGAAAATTTGACACGAAACTCCATACAAATAATGTCTCCAAATCTTAAGGGCGAAAACAACAGCTGCAAGTTCAAGGTCATGGGTAGGGTAGTTTTGTTCATGGACTTTGAGTTGGCGTGAAGCATAAGCTATAACTTTCCCGTTTTGCATCAAGACACATCCTAACCCATTCTTGGAAGCATCACTATAGATTACAAATCCGTCAGTTCCAGATGGAAGGGTAAGAATAGGGGCAGTGGTGAGACGTTTCTTAAGTTCTTGAAATGCACATTCACAATCATCATTCCACACAAATTTGGTATTCTTTCTAACTAATCGGGTTATGGGCAAGGCAACCTTAGAAAAATCTTTAACGAATCTTCGATAGTATCCAGCTAAACCCATAAAACTCCGTACTTCTGGTACATTAGTTGGTCTAGACCATTCCACAATTGCTTTTATTTTCTCAGGATCAACAGATACACCTTTCTCAGAGATAATATGTCCCAAAAATGATATTTCCTTAAGCCAGAATTCACATTTCGACAACTTAGCATATAACTGGTTTTCGATCAACATATCTAACACTTTTCTCATATGCTCCTCGTGTTCCTCATTACTCTTAGAATATACCAAAATATCATCAATGAAAACAACTACAAACTTATCAAGGTATGGTTTAAAAATACGGTTCATCAAATCCATGAATACAGCTGGCGCATTGGTTAACCCAAAAGGCATCACAACAAACTCATAGTGACCATATCTAGTTCTAAAGTCTGTCTTTGGGAAATCCTCGTGTTTAATTCGAAGTTGATGGTAACCTGACCTCAAATCAATCTTAGAAAACACTTTTGCACCTCGAAGTTGGTCAAACAAATCATCAATACGGGGTAAGGGATACTTGTTCTTAATAGTAATCTTGTTTAACTCTCGATAATCTATGCATAACCTCATAGTTCCGTCCTTTTTCTTTACAAACAGGACAGGGGCTCCCCAAGGTGAAACACTAGGTCGAATATATCCTTTTTCAAGTAACTCATCTAATTGTTTCTTTAATTCTTGTAACTCAGCTGGTGCCATTCTATATGGTGCCTTAGAAATAGGGGTGGATCCTGGAATTAATTCAATGCTGAAATCTAATTCTCTTGGTGGGGGCATACTAGGTATTTCTTCTGGAAAAACATGTGGGTACTCACAAACAACAGGTATGTCGGTAATGGAAGATCCAGAGGTATTTAAGTCAATAACACTACACAGATAACCAGATAAACCACTCTCAATCATTTTACGTGCTCTCAAAGCATGGACAATTTGAATCGTTGGTTTTCTTACTAACTTATGGAATGAAACTCTATCTCCATCTGGCGTTATAAGGGTCACACTTTGCCTCGAACAATTAAGGTTAGCTTCATACTTAGTCAATCAATTCATTCCCAAGATTACATCAAATTCAGATAGGTCAAAAGCTATTAAGTCTGCTCGAAACTCAACTTTCTTTATTATAATAGGGCAATCCTTATACATGGTTCTACATTTCACAATTTCTCCACTAGGAAGGGAAATACTCATAGCATGAAAGTCACAAGATGGTTTCAAATTTAAATATTTTGCAAACAATGGAGAAATAAAGGAATGTGAAGCTCCAGAATCAAAAAGAACATGGGCTGCTAAAGAATGGATAGAGAAGGTACCGGTGATAACATTATCATTCTCATCTGCCTCATCCTGTCTCATCACAAAAACTCTTCCAGCTGGCGGTGGTCGGGGTGGGTTGCGGTTTGAACCTCCTGTGTTGTTGTTGTTCCGACTACGATCGTTGTTAGTTGAAACTGGTCCTCTCGTGGTTGGGGTTACCTGCTTCGGACAATCTCTGATGTAATGATCATGGCTCCCACATCGAAAACAAGTGTTCGATCCTACACGACATTCACTCTCGATGTGGCCTCTTCTCCCACATTTGGCACATTCTTGCGCCCTATTATTCTGGTTTCCACGATAACCTTGTCCTTTGTTTCCAACATCGTTCCTCCTTTGGTTTCCCTGATAGCCTTGGTTAGGCTTCTTTGCTCCTCCTTGACTCTGGTTTCCATTTCTCCTTTTATACCCAACATTCTTCGCTTCTCGAAGCAGGACCACTCTCTCTACATTAGCTGCAATATCAACCATATCCTGGTATGAAGTAAACCTCTGAGTGGACAACCTATCCTGGTACTTAAGGTGCAGGCCTCGCTCGAAACGGTTCATCCTGGACTGCTCTGTCGACACCAGGTCTGGTGCAAACCTTGACAACTCCATGAACTTATTTGCGTATTCCAACACGCTCATTGTTCCTTGTTGCAAGTGTAGAAATTCATCTTCTTTTTGTTTCCTCAGGGATGGTGGGTAAAACTTGTCTCTCATTAACTTTTGTAGCTCGTTCCAACCAAATCCAGACCCATTCTTTCGTTCCTTGTTAACTTTCCACCATAATCCTGCTTGACCCGTCAAGTAGAACACTGCGAAATCAACTCTCCATTTCTCAGGGCATTGCAGGGTTTCAAACAACTGATCAATGCGACTTATCCAATCCTCGAACTCAACTGGATCGGGCTTGCCATCATAGGATGGTGGGTTAAGCGACGAAAAGTTCTTGAACATCGTTGCGCTCTCGTTCCCACTAACATCTTTCTTTTTCCGAGAATCATGGACCAATTCGGCCAACATTGCACTCACATTTTCCAATCGTTCCATCCTTTCCTCATGGCCATTAACATGGACATACTCCTCGTGAGTAATGTCGTTATCATCGTGAACATGATGCTCGTTGCGAGCTCCGTTGGTAACATCGTTGATAGCATCAATGGTCGACATTCTGCATAACATATCTTATCAGATTGAAGCGAAATAATAATATAAAATAAACCCTTTGATCCCGTTCCTACACTCACACTCATATTCATTTTAACTTAGCAAGATTTTAGAACATTCTTTTTAACTCACTCCTTAAAATTCTTCACTTAAAGCCTAATGAATTCTATTCGTGCCAAAACCCGTAAGGTTTAGCACTTATGGTCCAGAACCTTTGCTCTTGATACCAAACTGTAACGCCCCGACCTCTATTTCAATAATTAACACATAATTAGCAGCGGAATTAACCTAATTGGTCGGGACATTACCTGCCGTAACTTCCTTTTCGAAAATTACAAGGCAAACATCAATCATAAGCCTTTAAATACTCCAAAAAATATATATATATATAATCCTTTATATTACCAAAATGAAAGTACATAACTTACTAAAGTCTTTAATTAAAACTTATTAAACTATTAGAACCGTAAACATAAACTAGGTGGATAATATTAAAGTGAAACTCCTCGCCTCTACTCGTTTCCATCGATCCCCGCAGTACCTAAAATGGAAAACAAAACGGTGAGCCGAAGACTCAGTAACGAACCATTCTAGCAGCATAAATTCATTTCGATTCATTTTATTTAATAACACAGGGAGAATAGAAGGGTTAAAACATTTAACAAAACATCATATTTAATTCATTCATAAACTTTGCAATTTAACATGCTAGTTGTCGGCAAGTACGAACCGTGAAGGAATTCTCCACTGGGCCTGGGCCCATAAGAGTCTGGGCTCATCGTAACATGGGGCCTGGGCCCTGAGCCTGGGCTCATAAACCATGGGAGCCTGGGCTCGTAATCCATGGGTGGACATGTGTCCGTGGTGCATGCAGGACCGATAGATAGGAAGATGGTAGTTTATATACCGCCAGACAAACCAGGTCTTTCACTTTCATTTTATCATGTTTTATGTATTTTTACTAAGCCTTGGCTTGTATTTCAGTTCGAAATAACATAACTCATTTAGCTCATAAAACATCATTTTGATCCTGGGATCAATAAACATATTATTTCTTTCAAAGCATTGCATAAACATAATTTTATGAGAAAACTCAATCAAATCATATTATAATAAACAATTCAAACAAATCATATTTCATCCCACAATCCATAAAACACATCAAAACATTTAATTCATAAATTCAATCATAACATCATAATTTCATAAATCATATTTATAAAGGGATTGCGGGTACTAGCAATAGCCGTTACCTCACTTCCGCGATTTTGCTAAGGAATTCGCTTGGTTCGTTCGCCCTGAGCTCCGAGTCCAATTTCTTTCAAAATATTAAATCATTGAATTAGTATTAAATCGATAAATAATCTAAAATCAATAGTTTATAAATAAATTTAGAAGTAATGAATAAATAATGAATTTTAATAAAAATATAATTTCGAAATTTATTGAAAATATTATTAATCGAAATTTCAATCGAAATATATATTTATATTCATAAATCGATTTTCATTTGAATTTCATTATTGTTAAATAAAGCCTTTAATTTATTTTAGTAAAATCGATAATTAAATCTGAAAAATAATAACAATCTATTAGTAAATAATTAATTCATAAAATGTATTAAAACATGAAAATTAATAATTTAGCAAATCTGAAATAACAATTTGGCTTTATCTTACCCAAAGGCCCAATTGGAATGGCCCAACTCAATAATGGTTTGAGGGGGATCAATTAAGTTTCAAATTGAAACTTAATTGGTTTGGTTTTCTGAAAAAGAAACACGAGCAGGGGAAGGGGAAAGGGGGCCGAAACAGGGGAAGCGGAGCAAGGAGGGCACGAGGAGGAAGGAGGGAAGGGGGGGGGGAGGCGTCTGGCTGGGCGACGCAGCGCCGGAAGGCGACGGTGAGGGCGGTGGTTTGCGGTGGTGGTCCAGGCGAGGGGAGGAGGGAGTGCGAAAATGAAGGGGAAGCAGGGGAGGGTTGTGAGGGAGAGCGAGTACGAAAGGGTGGTTCTGGGCGGTGGTTGAGGTGGACGCGGTTGCTGGTGGTTATCGGAGGGATAAGGTGGTGATGGTGGTGCGGTGGTTGTGGTGGTGGCGTGGGGCGAAAGAGGAGGGAGAAAGAAGGAGGCAGGGGACGCGGGAGGAGGAGAGAGCAGGGGAGGGTGTTGTGGTGGTCGAAGGTGATTGTTGGGGTGGTGGTGGTCGAAGGTGGTTCGTTGTGGTGGTGGTGGTCGAAGGTGGTAATCGAATCAGAGAAGAGGAGGGGAGTGGAATTGGAGTTTTTGATTTTGGTTTTTGGTTGAGGAAATTGATCTCTGATTGTTGAATTTGTAAAGGGAAGGAGTAAGAATCCAATTTGAACTTGGCAATGAATGTGTATCAGATTTGAGGGAAAAGGAGAAGGAAGGAAGTTGACTTCCTGGTTTGAGCGTGGGGAGCAAGAAAATAAAGCTGACATTTTCATTTTTTTTTTTTTTTTTTTTTTTTATAATAAATTCACAATATTTGGCAAAAATTCAGAATTTTGTAATAAAATGTTTAATTAGAAATAATTCCTTAAAATAAATAAATTATCGTTAACGAAAATAAATAATTTCAGTTTATAAATTTATCGTTTAAAATAAATCGCAAAGACGATTAAAATAACGAAATTCGATTATTCGTAATTTAATTAAAAATGAAATCAAGTTAATAAATATATTTAATTTTAATAAATCGAATTTAAAATTCCGGGGTATTACATATATCTACTAGTATTTTATGCATGCGATGCGTGCGAATTTATATAAAAACTTTAAAATTGTATTACATCCACTAAATATAAACATTAGAATAAAAAAAAATGTTCACAAAGTTCGTATTTTAAAAAATTAAGGTTATACATCTAAATAGTGAAACAGAGTAATCATACGTTTACATGACAAAGAATCTAAATCTTAGTACCAAAATATAAATTCCAAAATTTCATCATTAACCCTATTTATGAACTTCAAACTCTTCGAAAAACACTCTACAACTTTTTTCAGAGCAAAGCTTGCAATCAACCAAATGACAGCATGATTAACAAATAATTGAATATGCAAATAATTTACTCTAGAACATAATGCATGCTTCCTAAGTTCTTGATGCAGGTTGAACCAGAATTGCATGCTTTCTTGCAGAGTGGGCAGATTAAGCAACAGCAGCAGCAGAGCAGAGTGAGCAGCAGCAGCAGCAACAGAGCTTTGTGGCTAGAAATTTGAGTAAACATGCATGAGATTAGCTCAACGAAATTCTGCATAGGTTGATTAGCTAATACATTCTCATCCAATAAACAGAATGAAATCTGGATTATCATATAGCAAAGAGATAGAGATGCATGCATGATTAGCAACACCAAATTATGAAATTATACGGCTGAGAATATGCTTGTGAAGGATAGTGTTAGAGATGCGACCCGAAAATCACCCATAGCTTTATCTTATTCGTCACCTGAAATGCTATGTGATTCACCTAATAAATCATAGAAGGTGAAGTATGTTGGTAATACAGTATCTGAAAAGGATGGTAGCATGGACTATTGGTCTGAACTGATTTCATTGTCATACCCAACATCAGATGCTGAATCGCGACCTAAAGTTAAAGCTTAACTGTAAACCTTAATTGCATCGAGTTACTCCTATTACAGTACAACACGTTGTTGGTTAAACGGAAGCTGAATACTAATCTCACTTTAATTGATGTGAATCGTGGTAGAAAATGGATGTTACCTATACATAAGCAGGGTTGCTTTATTGTTTTGTTCAAGGAAATGCATTGCATATAGTTTGTCTGTCTTCTTTTCTTCAAATAATCAAATGGTATACAACGTATTAGCATATGTCTCTCCTCACTAATTGATAAATGTCTAAAGTATCTCTTTATTTCAAATCACAAGTTAATTCAAAAATTCAGAAATAACCATAAATTAACTCATAAATTCAGAAAATAATCACACACAAAATCAGAAAAAATCACAAATTAATTCAAAAATTCAAATATGAAGTGACTGAATTTTAGTAATTAAAGAGAAGTCGGCGTACATACCTGAAAACCCAAATAGACAATGAGGAAAGCAAGAGTAGCCGGAAATCCGTATTGGTGCAACCCAAGTATGTTTCCCCTCTCTCAAATTATGCTGAAGCTATTCATGAAAGGGTTTATTAAATAATCCTAATCATTAATCCAAGAATTCAAAATAAAAAATCGACATCAAAAACCAAAATAAATCTGGCATAGAAAACATATACTCAGACTTAATCATCACTACCAAACCCAATTAAGGGGGCAGCCGTAAGTCCGGCCTTTTATTCATCATAGCCAACATTTTAGGTATAACAACATTGAATTGCATTGAATCAGACCATACAATTTCAATAATAATCATAGTAAAGCCTGATATTTTAATAATTATCAATATTTTAAAAATAATCACACAGAAAATAAAGGAAATAAATAAAGATTATCATAAAAGAATTAACCTTTGAAAGAATAATATCAAGCAGCTCTGCCCCAGCTTTCAAATCGTTCATCTCTGAAGTATTACTGCATAATAAAATGATCAACTAAAATCAAATAATTCCTCAAATTTATAACTCAAACTAAAAATTAAGGGAAAAATAAAAACAAACGGCCCAAAAAAGGGAGCTTTAAAGGCATATATCATAGTTGAATGTTTAAGAGTACTGTCTAACTCCTTATCAAAGGGTGAAATTAAGAAGAAAACATTACCTTCTAGCATCATCACGACCTTTTGCATCAATTTCTTTGTTAGGTGGATATATTGGAAAAGTTGATGGATCGCACGCATAGGGTTTGCTGTTGAAATACTGACAATTAGACCAAAAGATATCTCTATTAAGTGACATTGTCATAAACATTAAACTACAATGTGAAGGAAATATTTGAAAGGGATGAATTTGAATCAAACTAAGTACTCCTAATACCTCAGAACATAGAGCAGAAGAAGCATTTCCACGCATAAAAGTACTTGTTGTGTTGACTCGCCTCCATCTTCTTAATCTGCTTACGCAGATTGGCACCATAACGGGTACCTAAACAAAACAATATAATGATATTAATTAATTGTGATAATAAATTTCATCCACTCAGCCAGATCAGACAACAAAAGTAAGACGATAACTCACTCCTAATTCAAAATAATCAAGCAGAAACAATTACACAGGAAAGTCTTGAACTAACTTCTCATTATCCTACACCACTTCAATATGAAGTTGTCTTCTCCCAACCTACTACTAAGAGCTTGACAACCACCAGAGTCGTGAGACAGGTTACCCAAGACAGAAAAATCAAATTTAGCATTCTACAATTATTTCAGATGCATAAAATTAATACCCCAATCACCAAAACATCACAAATGTGAACTACAAACTCAATCAAGCTATTGACACATAACCAAATCAATCAAACTACAAATATTAGGTGTACTTTGGACTAAATCAATCAAATTTAAACCGAAAAATCTTAAAGTTGGAGGAAATAGACAGAAAGGTTAACTCCAAATCAAATTTAAGTTACTAAATTGAGATTGAATTTATGTCTAGCTAATTAATGTAATTTAATCCAAAATCAATTGAAACCAATCAATTGAAGTATTATATGAAAATTTCGAAATCAGATCAACAAAAAAAGAATTTAATAATTACCTGCCAATCAGAACACAATCACAATCTTACACATTTTAATCAAATTCTAAAAACAACTAAGATCCAAGTTTTGAATAATAACTTGGAATCCTTAGTAAAACAACGAAAATTCAGCATCACATTATGAAAAAACAATCCCAATTCACAGAAATGCCCTGGAAATTACATCTTATCAAACATACAATATTAAACCTTAAAAAGGTAGTAGTGAAAAGGAGCAAAACCTGGGCAAGAACTTGTTTATTCAAGCCAGATCCTTGAAAAAAAGTGACGGGCTTCGGCACCACCAATCCGACCATCATGATCCAAATCAACCCAAATTTCTGAAATTTCTCCATTCAATACAACAAACTCCATCAAAATCAAACAAATTACCAAAAAGAACCAACAAAAACACCCAATTATCGGACGACTTTGGTGAACGGTGGGTTCCGATTATCGGAAAATACAAAACCTTGAAAACCAATTCAGCTAAAGACAGAGAGATGAAAAAAAATCGCAAAAAAACTACCTGAATGCTGATTTGGGACGCGATTCGGCGAGGAAATGTAACCCTAAAACGACGACAATGGAGACGCGAGGAGAGAGAAACGTGCGAGAGGGGAGAGAGGACACAAATCGCCTCTGAAATGCGAGGAGAGAGAAAAGAGTGCAAGAGATAGGGGGTCAGCGAGCAGCATCAACGACTTCAAGGGTGTTTTGGTAATTTTGGCTGGGGACACGAAAAGTTAAGTTACGAAAAAGCCCTCAGCTCTTGGCTTATATAATAGAGATGAAGAGGTGAGGTTATTTTGGTAAATCCACTTTTCGTGTTCCCCTTGGATTACTAAAATACCCTCCACTCTTATACAATAGAGAATATAATGACAACCAAAGAAGTATTTTAATCAATCTTAGCCCCTTAAATAAATTCTTATCATTTTAATCAATCTGTTTATATGTGTTCGATTATATCTAACTTATATGTTTCTTATATTCGCACGCATCGCATTTATATTATATTCTTTACATGTTATTTCAGGTTTATATGTAATAACACAAATTTGTTCTTATATTCGCACGCATCGCGTGCATATAAGACTAGTTTCCTTGGATTAGAAGTGGCCTGTGGCAATGAGATTATTTCTTAATCAGCGGAAATATATTCTTGATATTATTAGTGAAGCAAGTTTGTTGGGAGCAAAGCCCAACTTCGATGGAACAAAATCATCAACTGGCACGAAGTGAGGGGGGTTTATTTTCTGAACCGGAGAAGTATAGGCGCCTTGTTGGTTGTCTTATTTACTTGACCATAACCCATCCTAAATTGTGCTATTCCGTACACAATTTGGCACAGTTCATGGGCGCGCCGAAGGTGGATCATTGGGAAGCCGCTTTACGAGTACTACGATATCTAAAGGGTTGTCCCGGTCAAGGAGTACTTTTGCGAAGAAATTGTAACTTGCAAATATATGGTTTTTGTGATAGTGATTGGGCGAGTTGTTCTATGACTCGACGTTCGTTAACAGGTTACTTTGTTTTGCTTGGCTCCTCCCCTTATCTCTTGGAAAACCAAGAAACAACCAACTGTGTCTCATTCTTCTGCTGAGGCAGAGTATCGCTCAATGGCGACTACTATATGTGAACTAAAATGGTTGAAATATATTATTTTCTGAAATTTTTCATAAAAGAACTAAACACATTGAAATAGATTGTCATATTGCAGGGGATGAGATTCAGTCGGGTAATATTTTGACACCTTACATTCGCACGGGAAATCAACTTGCGGATATTTTTATCAAAGCTCTTGGTAAACCACATTTTTTGTTACTCCTACGCAAGTTAAGCATTCAAGAATTTCATGCTCCAACTTAAGGGGAAGTATTAGAAGGGGTATAGTGTAATTAGGATATTGTAAATATTCTGTCATACATGTTAGGCAATTTAGTTTCCTTAACTGTTTAGGCGTTAAGTATATTGTCATTCATATTTAGGCGTTTTGTATCATTTATGTTTAGGAGTTTTGTATTTGTCATAATAGCTTAGGACTCTTCGATATCATTGTCAGTTTTCAATTTTTGATTTTTTGGTTGTATAAGACGTGTTTTATATTGAACATGAACTAAAAATAATCATACTTATAGTAATCATGTTAAATTTGAAAACTGACAACAAAAAACTGAAAGCTACTTTTTGTGGTTTTCATATTTTGGTAAACAAAAAACGATACCGAGCGGGCCATTGGGTGCTTAGCTTGTATTTATAACGGGTAGGCTGCACATATGCTTAACCAAGGAATACAGAAGAATAATCTTAACAAGGGAAGCTGTTGATCTGTTATACACATTCGACTCCTAGGGATGTCTGTGGTTGGCCTTGAAATTACAGATTTTTATCACAAAGGAAAGGGGATTCAACTCTCAAGGCCGTCCCACAACTTGCTATTTCCTCATTACTTCCAATATCATGAACTAGATAATGCAAAAACATTAAGACAGTGAAGAGAGAAAGCGTTCCAAATTTCATACAAAGTATTTTTTCTCTTTTTTTTCTTCTTTTTTCTCCCTACCAGTTCAATACAGGAACAGCTGAAATGACATGTTTACTACACACCACCATTTATAGTAGGTTACAAATAATTTACAGGATTATGCACCTTTTACAGTAATTAACAGAAGCATATACGTACACATCAACATTGACAGACTGTAGCGCAGCTCAGGTGAAAGAATGACGGATCTCAGCAGCAAACAACAATACCTGAGATCCTTTGTGCTTTGAGCATTGAGTTGGAGCTTTCTTTTGACTCTTGCACAATGCAGTTCTCATGCCTGATTCTTACGGTTAACTACCTTAGCAAAGCGACCTTTGATTCTTATTCTGTTGTCTGCTTGAAGCTTCCTCGACTCATATCTGATATGCTTTTCAAACCTGTTGGTTGCATTTCATAGAAAAGGTTATTTCCCTATAAAAGAAGTACAGAACACACAACCTTCCCATGTCCCAGTTTATGATCAGGATATTTATTTGAAGTTATGAAGCTGACACATGCAGTTTTGTTAGTCTTAACTCTTAGTTCTCTGTTCTGGAAACATAACAGTTCACTCTCGATTAGACCAGCTTCTCGGTTCGGTTCGGACTGAAGTCAGATAGTGAAGAGAATCATTCAAAATCTGTAGTCAAGCAATTTCCTGATAATCACGCAATTTGTTGGTTGGAGTGGATGAGATGAAAACATTAACCTTTTTCTATAGCTAAGGAGGCAGGGATAAAAAACGATTTCTCAGTTCTGCTTGAGCTTGGAAGTAGATCATTGACAGTGATTAATAATTGACCCACCATTAAGAAATTATTCTCTTTGGACACAATTTAGGACTCTTAAAGACTCGAAGAAAATCAAAAGGCAATACTAAATATGTTACCTCCGAGTCCTCTTCTTTTCTTTGTATCGCGACAGTGCTGAATCCCGTTCTGCACTAGTAAGTTCACGTGTGGCAACATTCTGAGTGAAACCCGTTGATTCATTTCCGTTGGGGTGCTGTGAATTCCATCCATTTGTGGTAAGATTTGTACTGTTACACATATCTGAAGGTGTATTGGAATTTAAAGCACTATCTTCAATATGGCTTCCCGACAAGGCAGAGGAAAGGCATATGTCATTTACATCCTCACCGGTGCCATTGTACCAAGTATAGGGGCTTTCCTGAACGAGAAGAGTACAAGAGGATCATTGATCACATTTGTAAAATATATATTTCATCAAAATATCATGAACAGGTGCTAGCTATAGATATTACGTCGAAAATTTTTGTTGGCTTGCTTTAGCTAATCCTTTAGTTTCTATACTTTATTCTGTAATGTTTTCTTCGGTGCATTTCTCATTACAGGATATCAACTAAGGGTGGTTGACGTATATTAAAGCATCTATAATGCCTTAATCCAGTTTGATGATCGTGTGGTTACTCACCCTTCATCTCTCTTTTTCTTTGTACTTCATTGTTCAAAAGTTCAAATAATTCAGATACATATTCAACTTGCCAATGCCAACTTTAAGACATGACTGAAGAAGTTTCAAGAATCAAGAACTCCCCGTTTATAATAGGTTAGTAAAGTAATTCATCTCACATCTAAGCACCAACAGGCAACAACAATGATACGGTTTTGATCCTGTCATTGGCAAGGTATAGAAAGGTACAAACATAGTCATCCTACCCTGGTTGAGACTATCAAAGAGACAGTTCTTGATGAAACATAAATGATGTTAGATGACTGATGGGCCCTAGTGAAAAACATGAGCCAGAGCATAACAAGGAAATTTACTGCTTTGGATTTGGATCACAATGGATTAAATGCAATTGCTCATGAAACTATACATGATTTTCGCTGTAATGGTATGTCACATCAAGTGTGGATTGGTACCAATCTCTATTACGACAGGGGTAAGCTAGCATATACTTCGTACTTAAGACCAAAAACCACCACCACACCTAATCCCCGGAAAACATATGCCACGAGTGTGACCAATTTGAGTGAGTTGGTGGTGGATGTTGATGATCTGGCATAGAATGAACTACAGAATGCATCTAGAATCTAAAATCAAATAGTGACAAATAATTATCAGCCTCCCCTGCCCCAATAAACTAGGATATAGAATGTCATTGTTTACTTATTATATAATGGAAGCAGAAATTGCCAGGAGACAAATCCAGAAGCAGCTTATACCTCATTCCCATTAAAAGTGGGGTGCTCCTCATCATGTTGGTAAGTTTGAAATTTATGCTGTATACTGGAGTCTTTTTCATCTTCATCAGCCACAGTGTGGTGGTTAACACGGGGTTTCACATCTTGTTGTATACCAGGCTCCGACTTTGCTAGTTCGCGAAGCTGATAAAGTATCTCATGCTTGCGCTGCCCACAAGATAGGTTCCTGTCCTGATAGATAGAAGAGATTTGCTCAATGAGTGAAGAACTTCACATCACTATAAATGCCTCAATGGTAAACGCAACCACATGTTTCACATAATTTTCTTAACACTAGAATAAATAAAACAAATAATCTCTGACCCGAATGCCTGAGTTGATTGTTATAGACTTTTATTTATCATATAATCATTCCCTAGTTAGTAATCATAAGCTTAACTTCGGAGAAAATGAAACAAACAAATTATCCCACATCATCTCTAGGGTAGCATTCAGATACCATATGTAATGCTGATCAGGCAATTGGTTTGCAAATAATCAATGGACTCCTACCTTTTTTTTTTAAAACATACCACAAACAGTAGCACACAACTCAAAGCTAACATGATTAGCACAGTAAAGAATTGGCATACTTCATTTGCCCATAAACCAAATAAAACCTATCAAACAATACAGGTTCAGTCAAGGTGTACGCAATTGTACTGGTGAAAGCCTAACCAATGTATAAGGAGTCCAGATTCGGACAAGGCATACACATCCTTACTGGTTAAAGGCTAACCAAATAAAGAAAGGCATATGCAGCCTTCCCATTTAAAGGATATTACCCTAACAACCTCAATTCCTCAAATAATAACATTTACAGAAATAGGAAATACAGAATCAGCCGCAATTTGTAATAAGAATAGACCAACAACTGAACAACATACAACCAAAATCGAACAAACCAACCAAAAAGATCATTTATTAATTACACATCCAACTATTAAAGTTCATAAAAGCACCATATACAGACTAATAGAAACATAAATTAAACAAAACATTACTCTATTAAGTATAAACCCAACAGAAAGCCCGAGTTAATATCCGATGTTGATTAATCTCACGCACACAAACAATAAAACCCGAAAAAAGAACACAAACCTTAGGCAAAGGAGGCACCACCATAGCTTGAAAACCATGATCAAGCCTATCAGTAGAAACAATCAAATCATCAAGACTAACCATAGTAGGAACATCCCAAACAAACAAATCAGAAAACCCATCATCATTTCCCTCCTCATCTAACCCAGAAAACAAACCCTTATTACTAACAGCATCACTCTCACCACCGATACTCAAACACTTAGAATCAAACCCTTCAAACCCAATTGAAACAGAGAGATCAGCAACAGAAGGGCACCCAGTAAACCCTTCCAGAGGCCTCCTGTCATGGTTTAAAGAACTTCCAGAAAGGCGGCTATGGCATTCATAGTCACAGTTCTGACACAACACAGAGTTTTCTGTGTGGCAGAAGATTGATGCAGGGGATGAATCACATGCATCACAGAGCTGAAATCGAGTGTGTTTTGTGAATAATTGGTTTGTTGAGTGAACTTCTCTGTCACAAGACAAGCACAGCTTTGCAGAATCTGCTCTGCAGTAGATTAACGCTACTGAATCTGTACAGAAATCACATAGGCGTTTATGGGTGTTTGTTTGATCATTTTGGGGAGAATTTGGCATGATTTTGTGGGTTTTTGATGGGGGTTTTTAGAAACGGCTAGAAAATTGTTTTGTTTGGGTGTCGGAGAATCAACCCTAATGTATGTGAATCTGTGTAATTGTCAAATGAAATCTTGGAAATAAATGAGATAAGATAAAGAAATGGAGAAAGAGCATGGAAAAGTAGGTTGGTAAGAGGAAGGTTGTAGAATCACGTATAAAGAGTTGATTTGGAGTTATTTGGGTATGACTTTTATCGTGAGTTAGTACAATGGATCCCGCTCCACTTAATAGTCATCGACGTAGAGTTTAATTCAAATTTCGTCTTCTTATGATATTTATATGATGTCATTAATCATTAATCTACCGCTAAATATTACTCACTTGTTTCCATCACCACAAAAAAAAATTAAAAAATTACTCACTTGTCACTAGGACAGTAGGACTCGATTAGGGGAACATAGTACGCGTGTATGCTTGCCTCCCAATTAGCCAATTAGGTGATACCAATATAGTCAGAAATCGATTTGATTTCGACTCGATTGGACAATAAAATCTGTTTTCACAATCTATACTAATATATTAAAAAAGTATACGTGTCATGTGTCACACTGTTTTAGCACTACAACTATGCCGTGTCACATATTTAGCAAACATCATTACAACAAAAATGTGTTAATACAAAGATTTGAACTTGTGACCAATAAGTATATACTCCCTCCGTCCCAGATTAGTTGTTACACTTTCCTTTTTCGTCCGTCCGAGATTAGTTGTTACACTTCTAAATTAGGAATGACCCCACAATTATTATATTGTCTCTCTCTTCCCACTAAATTTTTTTCTGTCCCCACACCCTCTCACATTCAATTAAAAAAAATACCCCACTAACTCCTATCACATCTACTTTTTCAATAAAATAACAATTGATAACCAAACAACCACTTATCACCTAAAACTTTGTGTAAAGGTAAGTGTAACAACTAATCTGGGACGGAGGGAGTAAATGATAAGTCTTACCAACTTAGCCAAATATTCGTTGTGCTTTATTACTCTATATAAATATACTTAACTTAAAAGAAGAGTGATTAATTTTACTAATCTTATCACAATGCAATAGTTATATTAGGCACTTTAAATTTTGTTAAAGAAATAACTTATCAACTGTAATTTTGTGGCATTTGAATATTTTTTCCCCATTTGCGACACATAAAAATATTTTTCTTTTATGCAAGTTTTTTATTTAAAAAAAGTCAAACAAATATATATTATTCAAAGTACCAACCCGATGCATCGCTCGGGCAACACACTAGTTTGTACTTAACTGGAGGTGAAGTTTACGTAAGATCCGAAAATCCGGCCTGAATCCGATAACTACTTCTATCTCATCAATTGATAGATTAAAATGACATATAATAGGATAATTATGTTATTACTCCGAGTGAAATATAGTACCCTGAGCGCTGATCGTTTTCTATATAATGTCTTTTGTGATATTAAGTAATCTGATTTAATTTAATTTCAAAACTACAATAGATCAAAAGACACAATTGTTGAAGGTTCTATCAAACATCGATATGTAAGAGGGTATACAAGATGTTCGGTGTGCAATGATCGTAGTTTTGCAGAAAAGAGTTTTATTTGATTCTATTTGTTATGTATTTGATAACTTCAAATCACTTGTGTAGATGTCGTGACTTTTATCAATGAATTAATTTTAGTTAAAAATATAGTAATAATATAGTCTGAATCCGACTCAATATGAGATGAAATGATCCGATTTTAATCTGAGTTCGAAATCCAACTTTAAAAAATCTGAGTCCTAATAGAGGAAGAAAACTAAGTATGTTAGTGACCTCCATTTGATGAAAAGTTGGACCCAGTTTGGGTTAAGTGACAAAAAAAACCTTAAACTTTTGAATAATTTAAGATACTCCGTAATAAATCAATAATTTTTTCATAAGGTAGTAATTGATAAATTGATGTATTTCTAAGGTGGTAAATGACAAAAATTCCTAATTTGTTTAGACATTTCCCCCAAAGATATTATAACCGGTTTAGTCGAATTGGAAAAGGAGGTTATGAATTACTCTGTATAAAAATTTTGGTTACTTTTTATCGAGTAAAATAGTTATGTCATTCTTAAATCTTTAACCATTAATTTCGGTCGTAGTAAAATTTTAACTAAATCTCTTGCACGTATAAATGTACAATAGTTTTATAGTTTTATTGTACACCAGAATAACATTTACCCAATTTTTTGTAATTTAAATATTACTTAATTAAATTTTATATTATGAAAAAAATTGATGGATAAACCGTCTAAAGGATTAAATGATTAACTTTATACATTATTAGTGATTTTGGAGGAATATTTTTATTAAAATGAAAAATGTATCACTAAACATTATACTCAGTATAACTTTTACATTATACCGGGTAACTTTTAAGCATTTAGGTTAACTTTTATTCCAATGTACAATGTTAATCGTATTTTGTACACCACCTTTTAAATAAGTATTTGTGAAAATTAAAACGTATTCTACTATTTTTTAAATTCATTTTCAGCTACTCGGGTATGACATGTGATTATGTTAACACCATGGGTGTTCATAAAAAACCGTAACCGCAAACCGTACCGAAAATCGAAAAAATCGGACTAAACGGGCGGTAAACCGAACCGAAAAAATATCATAAACGGTTACGGTAACCAAACCGGCAAAAGTAACGGTTAAACGGGTTGGTAACGGTTACAATTTTTGACAAAACGGTTAACCGAAAAAACCGATAATTAAATTTTTTTTAAAAATATTCAAAATAATTTTGTTGGAGGTGACAAAATCACAAAATTATAGTTAAAGTATTTTAGTAACAATAAATATTTGTTTGTGTATTACTAGCCCAATTAGTGTAATTTCTTCTTAGGCTCTACGCTCATTAGTCCATTCTTGAAACAAGAGTACGTGAATTCGTAATTTTGTTTGAACTTGATGAACTTGTGTAATTTTAGACGATGCTTGGACTTGTTTTTGTTTGTTTCGATCTTAGAAATGTTATTATTTGTAAAAAAATAATACGATAAATGCGATCCGAAACAAAAAAAATGGATTTTTCGTTAACCATTTAAACGGTAACCGGTTTAAACGGCACGGTTATGGTTGATGAAAATGCCGAACAGAAATTTTCGGTTACCGAACCGAATCAAGTTTTGGGACGGTTAACCACCCATGAACACCCCTAGTTAACACAGTAGTAGTTCGATGACTTTTCTTTTATGCAAAGTAAGGATTAAATTAGGGGACGTTTGTTTCAGGGTCTTTAGGAAAGGAAAAGGGTATCAATACCTCACAGTTCCTTTGTTGTTGTTTGTTTATCCATTTGAATCATTCTCTTTTACCCCTCTCATTCCCCAATTTTTCTCTACTATGATCCCCCCCTCCCCCAAAGGTATCAACCTTACCCCCGGCCCAAACTCCTCTTCAACTCATCTTCCTTAACCAACATTGACTGTAATCCCCCGTAATTTTATACATTTTATTTATATATTTTAACGTATATTTAATAAAGAATTTACGAATTTTAGAAATAAATATACAATTAGCGTATATTTATTTTACTGCATTTTTAATATTTTCAATGATTTACGAAATCAAAAATAATTTTAGAATTTTAAGTTGAAAAGAATTTGAATTACGAAAATCGATTGAACTTAGAAAACGATCATATTCGGTTTTGGATTCGAATCTTAAAACTAAATTCCTAATTCTAGCCCAAATAATAAAACCCAAAACTTCCCTCATCCCTTCTCTACCTCTAATGCACGTGAAACAAAAAAAAAAATTCAACAAAGCAAAACCCTCTTTGAACTTCATGTGAAAACTAAGCAACAAAAGACTCCAACCCTCTTCCAAGGCTTTCACGTAAACTGCTCTCCCTTGCTTGCTTGTTGCCGCCGCCGTCGAGCCACCACCACCGGCTGCTTTCCTCCTCCATCGTCCGGTAACTCTCCTCTCCTCTTTCGCCCTCCTCCTTCACTGCGGTTTCGATTTCTTTTCTTTTCTTTTAATCGTTGTTGTTTGCCCAGCCATACAACCACCATGAGTTCTTCCTCGCCGCCAGCACAGCCGCCGCGAAAGCTTCACCGCCTCGCCGCCGCACGGTAACCGTCCCTTCTCTCCTTGTTCTCTTCAGTTCTCTTTTCTTGATTGGTTCTCTTTCGTTCCTTCATACTTTCTCTTTCTGCCCTTAATCACAGTGTTATTCGACCGGCTGCCTCCCACGACAACAACCACCAACCCAGCCGCTGCCGCGCCGCCGTGCCCCAGACCGCCCACTCTCTCCTCTTTCTTAAAACCTAAGTAACAAATTATTTTAATTATAGTTTTTTCATTTAAATTATGTTCTTGAATTAAATTTATAATCTTTGTGGTTTGAATATGATTTTCAGATTTGGTGTTGACATTATAAACTAATTATTTTCAGTTTTGGTTGATTAAAATATAAGTTAGGGTTTAATCATGTTATATTAATTCGAATTATGTTTTCTTGAATTAAAGTTATAGTTTTTATGATTTAAATTATAGATTTCAGATTATACGAATTATATAATAAAGTTACTAATTTTCAGATTATATGTTGTAGAAATTAATTTAATTATTTTCAGATTTGTTAATTACGTTTAAGTTAGGGTTTTAATGAAGTTTTATTAATTTAATTCATGTTTCTTGAATATAAATTATAAGTTTTTATGATTAAGTTAGATTGTCAGATTATATATTATGCTTAATTAATAATTTAATTTTCAGATTACATAATTGAATTGAAATAAGAGTTTTAATTATTTAAAGCATGAATTTTAAGGTTTTAATGGCTTTAATCATAATAGAATGATTATATATTATTAAAGCTATATATTATTTTTATGATTTTAAGAACGTTGATTATGTTTTGTGGACGTTTGAAATTATTTTATATTGCTGGAAATTTTAAAAGGGATGTTTTATTGGAGTTTAGAACGATTTGGGATCATTAGTTTAATAGTTATTATGCTTGGAGGTTATTTAGTTAAGTTTCGATATTGGGGATGGTTCAAAATATGTTTAGGGTGTACTTAGAGTACTTTATTATTGCTGTAAATTGTTGGAAATTGATTGGGGAATTTTATTGGTTGTTTTTAGGCGGAGAATTCTTTGTATGCGACTTTTGAATTCGTTAAAGTGACCTATCAGTGTGTTTACATAAGGTACGTACATACCTGTGTGCTTGGAATGTGTGTTATTTGATGAATCATGTTGAAATTTGTTGATGAACTTGGTTATGTTGGAATTACATGTTTAATATTGTTGGATGGACGTGTTGAACATATATATTTCGTTAAGAGAGTTATAACATGTTAGTAGATGATTGATGCGAACATGTTGGTTGGGAACATTAGATTACTATATATATTGATTCAGATCGATTGTTCGTTGTTTTCCTTTTAGCTTTTCACTACTTTATGAGGGCCGAGGACCTTGTTTAGTAAGTTGAAACCTTATACCCATATAGTGGGGTTGATCAGTATTAAAGGAAAGGTTGGATTAATTGGAATAAGTCTTGATTGACATCTCTGTGATCACTTACTTAATTCCAAGATAAAACAGTGGAGAATAATTGTTGATTGTACGACTTATGTGATTGTTGAGTCATAATAGAGTTTAATTTGTAAATCATGTAAAGTGAAACTGAGTAGCAATAGCTTTAGACTGTGCACGTCTAAAGTGACGGACAATCAGGAGTTGGGGTCATGGGTCGCCTATGGATTTCTCTGGGCCGGATTGATCACCGGTTCTATTTTATTCAAAAGTCCCTCGATATCGCAGGTCATTGGGGTTCACGGAGTCGCGCCCGTACCTCGTCTTCCTTAGTGAAGAAATATCTAGTAGACAACTCAGTCCATTGACTATTTCAATTAAAATAATGTTAATGATACAAAGGTCTAGTTCAGTCAAGTATGGTCTTCAAGTCAATATGTTTTGGTTAGCCTTGCTTATGTTTAATAGTATCATGTTAGGATTTTTATTGTTTTAGTATGTAGTACTCAACTTTGCTGATTACGTGCTTTGTTTGTGTGTGTTGATCATGGCTATGCCTTATTGATCCTGTGATGACCCATCTTTGGTGAGCAGTCTCTAAGGATCAATAAGTGTTGCCCATCTACAAGTTTGAAGATGATGCATCATTGGGATCGGGATTAGAGAGCTTGTATTTATTTTTGTTTTGCTAAGTGACTTGGTTTGTTAATTTGGACTTGAAACTTGTCGTACTATTTACATTTCCTTATTTTCGTTGATTGGTTTTTGGATTTAATAAGTAATCGACTATTTATAAACCTAAAAGTTAGTTTTATGTTTTTCGCTGCAAAATTCTGAATAAGCCGTTACGTTTTCACACGGGCGATAATACATTGATAATTCTCTATAGTTATATTTGTAAAAAGGGTTGTTTTAGAAAAAGGAGAATTGCCGGGGTGTTACATTGACCAACTTATATATTATACACCACACCACCACCCAACTCCAACAAAGCAACACTACAACTGACAACTGCCACCCTCGCAACCACGAAAACCCACCACTATTCGCAACCACCCTCCAACCCACCACTACCACCCGCAACCACCCCAACCTATAAATATGAAGAAAAAACAAGAAATAGAATGAAAAATTACCTTTTTTGTACTAATCATATCTTGAAATGGTCAAATTCGGCTATGGAATCATCAGATGTGAGGTTTCCATAGTCGAACTAGACCATTTAAGCATCAAATTCATCTATAAAATTGTGAGGAAATAAGAGGCAGAGTGAGGGCGGTGGAGGGAGCAAGAGAAGGCGGCGGAGGGAGCAAGAGAAGGGGGAGGGAGGGCGGTGAAGGGAGCAAGAGAAGGCAGGGAGCAACAGAAGGGGCAGTGAGAGTGAAAATGAATAAAAGCATCCCAAACAACCCATTACATCAAAGGGATTGATTTCCATTCCCCTTCTATCTCATTCTTGATTCAATTCCGTTTACCCCGTGCAAGCCAAACGACCCCTTAGAATTTAAAAAAGTAGCTACAATTAGTCATGGAGGTTTCTCTCCCAAAATTACATCCAACACTAATACAGGAAAATTAGGTAAAATGGTTACCACATTGTCTAATAAACTATTACAATCTAAAGTCCTACAGAGCTTTGCCAAAATGTCAGTGGCACGATTAGTTTTCCTATATTCGCATGCTCCGGCTTGAAATGTTCAATTCCACATATAAGTTCCCTGCATTGCATAATTAGATTTAAGTTAACATCACAAACATAATCATGCGCTACAACTCTGTCCACTGCCTCTTCTGAATCTGAATCTGAATGTATAATGACTTTGGACCACCCTTGGTGTATCACAAATTTCAACCCTTCCAAAATGGTAGTGACTTCTCCCAGTAGAACGGATATGACTCTACATATATTTCCTTTAGTAACCTGTCAGCCATTGCCTATTAATGTTCCTGAAAACGCCTGCAACACCTGCATACTCTGACTCCTTGGTGAAAGAAATACCACAATTAAGCTTTACCCAGCGAGTTAGAGTGGGAACCCACCTCTGATCCGATTCCGGGAGAGAGGATTTCCCATTGGTCCAGTTTGGCAACAATATTGTTTGTATCACCTCTCTTTTAATATTGTATAAATAGTTAATCAAAAGCTTTTGTGTAAGACCGTCTAACGGTTAGACCACTTTTTTGGTACTAACTAAACTAGTGTAAAACATAACTAAAAGTAATAAAATCATAACTAATTGAATAACAAAATAGTTAAGGTATAAAAGACAAATAGTTAAATTTATGAATCGAATAGTTATTATTTTTGAACAAACGTATTATTAACTAAAGCTCATAAAATCTTAACTAATTGATCGTATTGCTTAACTAACCAGTTTCATTGTTTAACTAATTGGTTCAGTGCTTAACTAATTAGTTTTATTAGGTGACAACAAAATAGTCTAACCGTTAAACGGTCTTTCCTAAAAGTTTGTAATAGTTAATGTTACACAATTTTGTTAAAAAAAAAACTTTTACACATCTAATTACGAGAACCTTTTATCATTTTTCTAGCAAATTAGGACCTTATAAAAATATTATATCGCGAGAAACAACCTTAGTACACTTTTTGAAATTGACCGAGCCTTTTCTGGGGTTGAATATGGCTGCTGGACACATGCGCCTTTCTTTAGTTGGAAAATTTGTCAGAATAAACCTTTTATATATGTTTGAATTTGCGAGAACCAATAAATGGTTACTACGGTTGTTTCTAGCAAATAATTTTTTTAAGGTTATAAATTGCCAAAAGATAATTATAAAAGGTTATTTCTCGCAAAATCAAATATATAAAAGGTCTATTTTGGCGAATTTTCAAAGAACAAAAAGACGGGCACATGACAGGCACACCACAGTTAACGTCGGAAAAAGGCCGGTCAACTCCCGAAAGTGGCCTAAGATTGTTTTTCGCAAAAAATAATAATTAAGGTATGAAGTTGCCAGAAAAATTATAAAAGGTTGTTTCTCGCAAAATTAGACATATGAACAAGTTTGTTTTTGCTAACGGGCCGAATGGAATACTTGCGTATATTTATTAGTTAAGGCATAAATGGAAAAAGATTTGGATAACCGACCAATCAACTAAGGACCTGTTCTTTTTGGCTTAATTGGCATTTCAGTTCAGGAGCATTTAGTTCAGTCCAGTTCAGCTCAGTTTAGTTTTATTAAATTCAATTCAATTCAACTAATAATAATAATAATTATTATTATTATTATTATTATTATTTATTTATTATTATTACTATTATTATTATTATTGTTATTGTTATTGTTATTATTACGGAGTATTACATTTATCTATAATTAATAATTCATAGTTAATAAATAAATAATAAATACCGAGTAATAAATAATATATCATAAATCATAAATCATAAATGATAAATAATTTTAAATTTATTATTTATTATTCGGTTCAATTAAGTTAAGTTAATTTCAGTTCAGTTAAGTCAGTTCAGCTCTGAAGAACAAGGCCTTACTTTCCTAGTTTTCTACTACGAGTAACAAACGAGCTACCCAAAGGCCAAATAGATTCCGAGTTCGACACTTGATTAATTTAACAACAATTGAATATATTCCATCTTTATCTTTGTTCACCTCCTCCCAATATAATACACTATATAATGGTAAATTTGTTGTATAAAAAATTTGTTTTTTTGGGATGGGAAAAGAAAAAGAATATAAAGCATCTTTTTCTCTACATAACTTCCTCGCGTTATTATTAAGATGAAATTGACATACTTAATTCACAACCAGTTATTTTTTGTATGTGTTTAAAATTTTACATTAGCAAGCGTATTAGCAAGTGTAAGAACGTAAAATTAGTATTGTATTTGTTAAACAAAAGAGTGGAACTGGGGAAAGTAACATATACGAGAGTACTTCAAGTTTTTGTTTCAGAAGATCGTTATTGTCAAATCTACCACTTTTTTGATTGCATAAATATCATACCTACATCATATATTCATATCTCCATTAGTCTAAAACAATTAAGATAATTACTACTTGTATATTATAAAATATTACAATATGCAATCTTATTGAGAAGAATAAAACTAATAATATAAAATGAACATTTATTTAATGTCCAAATACAAAGATAAATATCTAAGGGAATATCATATGTTCCTTTTTCACCTTATCCAAGTTATACTATATAGTTTATCTAAATAAAATTCCCTCTTTACCATTTTATGCATCACCCCATCCGAAATTCCCAATCCTGTATCGTATCTTTCCCTCCCTATAAATTGAGTATGAAATCATAATAATGTTCATATCACCCCATTCAACATATATACATACACACATATAACCTTAGCCTTTCAAAAATCATATATATATATAGTATATAGCAATTTAAGAATAGAATGGAAAGAGTGAATGAATTAGCAAAGTCAAAGGCAGCAGTTATATTTGCAAAGAGCACAGATTGTATGTGTCATAGTATAAAGACACTATTCTATGACTTGGGTGCAAGTCCTGCAGTTTATGAGCTTGATAGTGATCCGAGTGGCCGTGAACTCGAGTGTGCGTTGCAGAAGTTAGGGTGTAAGCCTACTGTCCCTGCTGTGTTTATAGGAGGCCGCTTTGTTGGCTCAGCTAAGGATGTTCTTGCTGCTCATCTTACTGGCTCCCTCAAAGAAATGCTTATTGCTGCTAAGGCTATCTGGTTCTAGCAATATATATCCATCAAATTGTTTGGATATTCACAGAGAATATTGCAGAGTACCTCTACTAAGTGTTTATTTTTTCCGACTTTTTGTTTGTTTATGTAATTTGGTTTTAAAGGTGGGTGAGATCGAAGATCTCCGACCTTCTAAAAAGTATAGTAGGTGCAGCTACCATTGTTCTAAGGGCTTTTCTTTTTGTAAGCTCCTCATGATTGCGTTCCCAAACAATAATCGGGTACAGTTTATCTTTTCACATTTACCAATTTAAATGTTTGGATATTAATATCTCTAGTTTTGTACCCAACACGACTATATTTTTTCTTATCCATACATACTAAATGATAATCAAATTGAAATTTGTTAATAGTGATCGACAGAAGTTAAAATTTTCCTATTATTTTAAAACGGGGAGTATAAAATAATCGATTCAAAATATATTCATATATGGACTCACCTGAATTCATAGAATATAAATGTTCATTTTTCTTTTGGTATTTTTTGAAATAGGTAAGTACATCACTTTTTGTGCAAAAAAATCAATGTAATTAAAATAAGTGAAAATTAGGTAAAGAGAATGCACCCTCATCATAAATTTTGCACCATAGCCAAACAAAGCTAAAGCAAAGAGCTTCCAAAGGGGTAATAACTAGACCTGTCAAAAATCGACCTGACCCGAAAATACTAGGTCTTGAACAAGATTTTGAAACCCGTAACCCGATTTTATCCGAATTCAAGCAACCCGAAAAGTAATGGGTCAAGACCCGACCGAACCCGTTTTGTACGCAAAACTTTGAAGCAGTTTTTTGTAGAAAGGATTTAGACGAAAAGCTCTATCTAACCATAGTCCATTAGCAGAAGAGATAATGGGTCCTTCACCAAGGATGTTTGATCTGGCAATGGACTCCATTCTGCAGGCAATAGCATTAACATCTTCCATGTTATCATAATCAAGGAGACCAAGTAGTTGTTCCAATGTTTTGCCGGATCTTTTACCAAAATGACTACTTTTACAATTTTATTTACCAAAATAGCTATTTTTGAATTCTATTTCCCAAACTAACTACTATTTATTTACCAAAACGACTATTTTGACTTTGAGGGGAAAAAAAAAAAAATGAACCGGTTTAAGTTTTTTTTAGCAGTGAAGCGGTTTGGGTTTTTTTAATAGTGAACTGGTTTTTTTTGTGTTTTTTTTTTCTTTTTTATTTTAGACTTAAAAACGAGTAATTTTTGCTACTACCCACAAAGTATACTCAAATAAATCAACCCAAGACATAAACTACAAACTAAAGAATATATAATTTAGAATAAAGTACCGTGCAAACATCACTACAAGAATTTGTATCTTTAACGACAACCTAATTACGACGGGTCAAAAATCCCGTCGCAAAAGCCTTTTGCGACGGGGCTAACAACCAAACAATGACGGAAATAACCGTCGCAAATGTGTTTTACGACGGGTTTACGACGAATTTACGACGGGATTTCTATTAACGACGGCCCCCTTTTATGACGGGTTCGCGACAGGAAATCCAGTCGTTAATCAACGATTATTGGCCTTTCGCGACGGGATTTCCCGTCGTTAATAGTACTATTTCTTGTAGTGCATAAAGAAAAATAATTGTATTATACTTAGTATAAAGTACCGTGCAAACATAAACATTGATCCAATCGCATAAATATCGTAATAACACCTATTAGTTTTAGGCAAAACAAACAAATACTACGGTCTGCAACTAAGTTTTATTGTCTTACGCAATAAACCAACTCAAAGTTTAGAAAATAAAGAAAAAAACATATCTAAGGGCTTACAACCTCATAAGCTAAAATCTCTCGATCTTATAATAGACGTTAAGTCTCAATCAAAGTATACAATTCTCAAATTTTGTCAACCCAAAAAAATTTCGTATTTCTTATTAGAATTGAAACCAAAGTTCCATAAAATTGAATATAATAGAATATAATATGCATGAATAATAAGCTTCAAATGTTCAAAGAGAACGAAAATTACATACTTTTATCAAATTTCCTATTGGAATCTTCAATAGAAAAACATTAAGGTTTATGAATGTCAATGGTTAATTAGAAAAATTGAAAAACGCTAGACTCAATTACGTTGATCGACTTAGGTATATATGGAAAAATAAAAGGAACCCAAAAAAATATACAGATTGCATAAAAAACAAAATCATTTCACTATTCTAAAAAAATAAAAAAAAACCGGTTCACTATTAAAAAAACTCAAACCGGCGGTTCACTACTAAAAAAAAAACTTAAACCGGTTCATTGTTTATTTTTTTGCCTCAAAGTCAAAATAGTCGTTTTGGTAAATAAATAGTAGCTAGTTCGGGAAATAGAATTCAAAAGTAGCTATTTTGGTAAATAAAATTGTAAAAGTAGCCAATTTGGTAAAAGATCCTGTTTTGCTTTTGGCACCCGGCAACCAAGGGGTTGAGAATGGTGCTTATTGAGAAAGGAGAGCAAACCATGTTCTTGGCAACTGATGATGATGGTGTAATATCTAGAGCTTTTTTTGCTACTTGTAAACTCAACTTCATGTTTATTTTTCCATTCTTTGTTACCGTCACATTGTTGTTGGTCTCGCGCACATTCTTTTCTTGAGTTTGGTTTTGAGCTAATGTGCCATATCTCTGAAAATTCAAAGTAAAATAATATCAAATATTTTAATGATTTGATTAATGTACATACTATGTTAAACGGGACTAGAGAAGACGGTTAATCTTATAACTATCTATATTATTAAAACAAAGTGATAGGAAATGAGAGAGCTCCAAAACTCAATCTCTCTACTCTCATTAATCGGTTATATTAAAAAACATGACAAATTAAAAAGGGAAGCATGCATGACAAATTTCCTTTAGTGTTTCAACATTCTACAAACTAAAAAATTAAGTATGCCAAATTTTAACATTTACACGAAATCATTATTCCATCATTCCATGAACAATTACCTCAAAAATATATGGAGTAAGTAGTAAATTTATTACATGTACGGTTGACCAAAAATTAGTCTATAATTCTATACCTATTACTCTATCAGAGATACCTATATTCATTTATACGGATACCTATATAAAATGATTGAATGTGTAAATAATTAGTCAATTTTTCTTTTTGGAAAGAGATTACTCCGTAATTTTTATAATTTTTACTAATACAAAATTAGAGATATCAATGTATAAACCTTTACATTGGCAAGCGTGAAAAGATAAATTGCCCTCATTATTTCAAAACGGAGGGAGTATTATGCTAAACGTATACTAGCCTAATTACAAAATTTTCTATTGACTATACTTCAAAAAAAAAAATCTATTGACTAAAATATTTTTGACTAAATATTTACCTAGTCTATCGTACAAAATTAGAGAAACATGAAGCACCGGTGTTTCATGGGACAAGATCTTAACCTACATATCTTATTCCGAATTTTTTCGTAATTACTCGTAACATACATAATTAGGTTTTGGATTTTTCGTAATTTTTTTTGGATGAATTCAGTTGGAAGAAATTACTCGATTTCCTCACTTATTCAATTTATGAACAGAAGAGACGTAGTCGAAGACAAATTATATGTGAAATGTGTGTAATGCAAAGAATTGCTCATCTAAATGATACGTAGTAGTATGAAACTAAACAACGACAGCAAAGGTAGACCTAGTACGGAGATTAAAAGAAAAGGGAATTTACATTGAAAAAACCTGAGTGGAAATTTTGTGTTCTTGAAAATTTGGTGGGAAGATGTCAATGAGCCGATACGCTCGTGAACAACTCGTGAACAAGCTCGGTCAAAGCTCGGTCAAAGCTCGTTCAATAAATAAATAAACGAGCTTGAACAAAAATTTTAAGCTCGTTTAATAAATGATACTAGCTCGAACAACCTAGTGTTCGGCTCGTTTAGGCTCGCGAACAACTCGTTCATGTTCGTTTCCAAGCTCGTTCGTGTTCGTTTATAAGCTCGTTTAAAAGCTTGTTCAACCTCGTTTATATTAAATTTCTAAAAAAAATATGACAAATTTTTATTTATAAGTAAATATAAGTTGCAATTATTTTGTTAGATTTTGATTTTTAGGAGATTATAATTTATAAAATAGTATTAGTTAGTATACTGTGCTAACTTTTTATTTGGGTATGGTTATGTTTTTATAATTTTTTAAAATAATATTTCATTTATTAATATGATCATTTAAATTCGATCTTGCTTGTTTGTTAAGGCTTGTTTGTTAAAAGCTCGTTTGTTAATAGCTCGGCTCGGCTCGAGCTTGAACTTAAACAAGCTACTCGTGAGCTAAGCTCGAACAACGAAAAACTTAAATGAGCCAAGCTCGAACAGGGAATATGAAAGCTCGGTTAAGCTCGGCTCGAGCTCGAGCTCGGAAATTTCTTATCAAGCCTAGCTCGAACATCCAAATACTCGGCTCGGCTCGGCTCGTTGACATCCCTTACTGGGAACAAAGCCTAAGCCATGCCTGCCAAATATTTTAGCGACTTGCAATCTCACCATCCTTAGTTTCGACGGCCTGTGAACTGAGAACATTTAATATTTCCCTCGCTGCCTTTATTTATTTCCAACCCTAATTTTTTTTAATTATTTGTTTAGGCAATAAAATAAATTCCAAATTGCTTGTTATCTCTAATGGTTTATGGGCTTACGCTGGACTAGTATTCATATAATTAAGGACCGATTCTAATTATTGACTACGTAGTCCTATTGATAAATCGACCAACCATGAAATAAAAATATGTTAGGGTTTGTGTTTCGTTGGAATTTCTCCTCATTTGAATTTTTAAAGAAAATATGAACTTACAAATAAAAAGAAATACTTCATCGAATGCATATCAAATCATCTTTAAAGACACTCGAATTAGACAACAAAATTCAAATATTTTATATTATTAATTTAGATTTTACTGTGGTCTTGTTTAATTGGTTAGTCAAAACGTTTTGCGCGCACAAGGTATACAATAAATTTATCTACACCAAGACAACATTTAACTAGTTTTTTTTTAACTTTAACATAGTCTCAATTAACTTTTATATTATTATAAAAAAGTTGATAGATAAACCTTTTAAAAGGTTAAATGATTAATTTTATACATTATTAGTGATTTTGAAGAAATAAGTTTTACTAAAATGAAAAAATTTATCACTAAAAAATAGATAACTTTACATACATAAGCTTAACTTTTAAGCATCTTGAATTAACTTTTACTCTGGTGTATAATATTTATTGTACACCCCTTCTAAATAAGAATTTGTGTTGGCTAATAGCTTTTTGGAGCAAAAAGAGGATGCAAATTAGCTTATAGACTATTTTTAAAAAGTTATTTAGGTTTTTGTAGTACGGCGTAGTTGTTTGAAAGAGCTTTTTGTCCAAATAGCTCTTTTAGAAAAACTCAGATCGATGATGAGCTTTTTGGAAAAGCTTACAACTTACTCCGTATTGGTTAATTTGTAACTGAAACAACTACTCCGTTCCTTTTTGTTCTTTACGTATGGTGTCATGCACACGATTTAACGACTAATTAATATGGATTTAGATTCCTTCCATTTTTTTATGTAGACAATGCAAATTACGTTTATTTATAATATTTTCACTTTTACCCAAAATCTGACATAGGGAAAGTGTGAAAGATTTAGTGCCCTAACGGAAAAGTATGAGAGATTAAATGTCCTACTTAATTTAATTGGTTAAAATAATCATTTGACACGATTTTTGACAGAATATTAAGACATTTATGTGATAATTTAAAAGGAGACACCTTAAACGGAATACGTAAAGAACAAAAAGGGGCGGAGGGAGTACTATATATTTATCCCTAGCTATATTTGTACACAAACAACTAAACACAATCAGGTATTTAACCCAGCAAATACAATCAACTACCTAGATCAGATAATATAACCAGGGAACAACTATCAACAAGCTGATAACCAAACTTATCGATCGGTTACTCCGTATCATCAACTGTAGGCTCTAATCTGTTCGACTTATTTGACTTATTTCAGATAAAATAAGTTCAGATAAGTTTAGATAAGTTCAGTTAAGTTCAGATAATATAAGTTCAGCAAAAATAAATTTCTTTCAGATGTTTCCATACACAAATAATTTTATTCCAGACAAAATAAGTTTTTTAAAAAATAAGTTCAGATAAGTTCAATTAAATTCAAATAATATAAATTCAGTCAAAATAAGTCCAATGAGACGAAGCCTTAATCTCTGGCACGCGGATCATGACCATACAATAGTAATACTACTCGATAGAGATCTAGCTGTTCCATTACTAATGGAAGAATCTCTGTGGGGGAGAACTTTGATGTATACACACCCAGGTAAACACATACTTTAAATCACTTCAATTCGCTAGAAGAAGAAAAAGGGAAAAAAAAGCCAAAGTTATGGACCAATTCTACTTTTCCTGTGATCTTATTCTGGTAGTCAGCAACACAAGTTGACTTTCAAATTTAGAAGGAACCCATTGATGAGGTGTTGTGAAATGGATTGGGGAGAAAGTAAAGATTCTCTAAGTTGACAAGGGACTTTGACTTTTTCTGGTCTTTATTCGGAGCATTCCTTATATCTGTCTCAATTTGATCGTTTTACGCCCATTTCAATTTAATTGGCACATGCAATGTAATTTAACTATTTTTTTTATATAATAATTGTCTACCACCCACCCTTTCAATCAAAGCCTCATTTTTAGAGAAGAAGATTAGGAAATCAAGTCATAAGTAAAAAAGTAATTAAGTAGTCTAAGCTATTTTAGAAAATGCGACAATTATTGTATGCTCTCTTTGTTTCTTAAAATACTACTCCGTATATACTCACACTATTTAGCTAAAATATACTCACTATCGGTGGATGCCAACTAACTTAGGGCATGTTTAATTCACCTTATTTCTTCTACCTGATCTGATCTGGTCTGGTCTGGTCTTATATGATCTGGTCTGAACTTATTTTTTCTGTTCTGATTTGATATGAACTTATTTTTTCTGATCTGATCTGATCTGAACTTATTTTTTCTGATCTGATCTGATCTGATCTGAACTTATTTTTCTGATCTGATCTGATCTGATCTGATTCTTCATAATTAAGTTTAAACAAAAATCTACATTTATTAATATTAAACGACTTCCGTGTAAAATAAATGTTACACAAATTTACAATATTGTTATTATTTATTTGACTTTGCTCATGATTTAACTATTCCTTATATTAGATAGACCTAGACATGATCTAGATAGATCGGTTATGATCTAGACATATAAGTTCTGATCTGGATATGATCTGTATAGATCCGTTTTGATTTGGACATGATTTGTACGATCAGTTCTGATCTGGACATGATCTGTACAGTTCAGTTCTTATCTATACATGATCTGTACATATCAGTTCTGATCTGGACGTGATCTGTACATATCGAATTTGATTTGGACATGATTTGTATAGATCAGTTCTGATCTGGTCATGATCTGTACAGATCAGTTCTGACCTGGTCATGATCTGTACAGGCCAGTTCTGATATGGTCCTTTGTAAAAATCAATTCTGATATGGACATGATCTTTGCAGATCAATTCTGATCTGAACATAATCTGTACAGAGTCGATATCTAGACCAGTTATAATCTGGACATATCGATTCTGATCTGGACATGATCTGTACAAATCGGTTTTGATCTGAACATATTGGTTCTGTAAGGATCGAGTCTGATGTAGACAAGAACTTTGTATGAACTATGACTAATAAGAACAATAATTAGAACAAGCTTATCTGTAACAATGTCGTGGCGTGACACCAATCACTGCCCTCGAATTTGCCCCGCTAAGTACACGCGGACTCGTAGCAACCGACCCCCAGGGATACACGACTCCAATCCTTCGGTGTACGACGAAGAACTAGATTGAGAACACCCTTAAGCAATGCCCAGAACAATGGTGGTTTTGTGTTTTCATTTCGGAGAAGAGGAAGAGATTATGTTTCTGTGTGTATTTTTCTGGAAGGGAAGGTCGAGTTTTATAGCCAAAACGGTTAAGCTAAAAACGGAAGCACAATCAATTAGTCCTTGATTGATTCCGTAACTGAAGCAATAAACTGGAATAATATCTTTGACGGAAATCAAATCGTCAAAGAAATCAATTAACCGTTACGTCAATCTTGCAAAGATTACGTGACCAAAAATAATAACGGTTAAGAAAAAGGTGCCCCACCCACACCCACACCCGCGAACGCGCCGCGCCACTCGCCCGAGCCCGGCGCGCGCGCGTGTGTGGTTACTAGACCCACCTCTCTAGTCTTCTAACAAATCATTAAAGGGTAGTGGGATATTTAAATAAGGAAGCATGGGTTTTTTTTTATCAATGTGGGACAATTGAGTTTTCCTTCTTTTGAAGCATCCCTTTTGGAGGAACAACTCCAACATTCCCCCACATGATTCAAAAGAAGAACGGCTTTGGTAATGAAAGATGTTCTGGGCAAGGGATACTTAGTTTTACAAGTATCAATGTCTTGTGGACTTGAATTGATACCTAGTGCATACTAGTATGTCATACAGCCATATAAGGTGGATTTATCCTTGAACCTTTCATGGGGATTGTAGTAACACAACTGCGCACCAAACTTTTCTCAAAACAAGTAGTGTTCTCGCGAACTTTAATAGTCAGTGCCCCACAAATTCCTGGTCTTTCATGAACGTTCTAGAGGTCCTAAGCCAAGGGACCTCATAGGGGGTTGGGCGTAGCCCCCACATTCACATAGGTAAGTTCATCAGGTTTATACTGTCATAAACCACCTCAATAGGTTATGAACTTATTAAGAGCTTTGGCTCATCCTTACACATTTGACAGTAAAACAAAATTACTACATCACTTTATTAATAGGAACGGCAGTATTATACAAAACGCGAGTTCTTTTGTGACTTAGTTTGACCCATTGAACTTAGATTTCTCCAAGATGGGTATCCATCACAATTCACTCCTCAATAGGCTTTAAATCCATTACTTGTGCTGACTCATGCACCATTTTCTTACAAAGGCCTTTGGTGAGAGGATATGCAATATTCCTCTCCGACTTTACATACTCAAGTGATATCACATTATTTCTGATCACATCTCTAACAATTGCATGCCTCACGCGAATGTGCCTCCTTTTTCCATTATAGGATTGATTGTTCGCTACGCCAATTGCAGCTTGTGAGTCACAATGCATGGACACTGATGGAGTTGGCTTCCCCCACAATGGAATATCAGCTAGCAGGCTCCTTAGCCACTCGGCTTCTTGACCTGCCAATTCTAAAGCAATAAACTCAGATTCCATTGTAGATTTAGCAATACAAGTTTGTTTAGATGATTTCCATGAAATAGCACCACTAGCAAGAGTGAAAACATAGCCACTAGTAGAATGAATCTCATCATTATCTGACACCCAATTAGCATCGCAATATCCTTCTAAAACACAAGGTGTCCTATGATAGTGCAAACCCCAATTGATAGTGCCTTTCAAGTACCTCAATAGTCTTATTAAAGCATTCCAATGATCACGATTAGGACTATGAGTATACCTGCTTAATCTACTAACAACATATGCAATATCTGGTCTAGTATAATTCATTAAAAACATCACACTTCCAATGATCTTGGCATATTGTTCTTGAGACACACTATCACCTTTATTTTTCTTCAAAGTAATATTAGAATCATATGGGGTTTTCGCAGGTGTACAATCAAATTGATTAAATTTCTTTAAAATTTTCTCAACATAATGAGATTGGTTTAAAGACAACCCATATGAAGTTCTAATAATTTTTATGCCAAGAATAACATCCACCTCTCCCAAATCCTTCATTTCAAAACAAGAATTTAAGAAGGCCTTGGTTGCATTAACAACATCTATATTGGTTCCAAAAATCAACATATCATCCACATATAGACATATGATAACACAACCAAACTTGTCAAGTTTAGAATACACACAAGCATCAGAATCATTAACACAAAACCATCAGAAATAATAGTTTGATGAAACTTGTCATGCCATTGCTTAGGTGCTTGTTTTAGACCGTATAACGATCTAATGAGCTTACATACCTTGTTTTCCTGTCCAGGAGCAATACATCCCTCTGGTTTCTTTATGTAAATCTCCTCTTTCAAATCACCATTCAAAAAAAGCAGTTTTCACATCCATTTGATGCACAATAAGATCATGAATATATGCACCCTACCTGGTATACCTATCCCGCGGAGGGATATGGAGCTCCGGGTTCTATGGGCACCTTCACACCTACCCAGTACGGAGGGTGGGGAGCGGGTCCTAGCGGGCATGGTGGCAGAGATGATGGTGATGATGATGATGATGGCGGCCATGGCCGTCAATGATGGAGATGAGATCGAGTTGGTTCGATACCCTTGAGCCAATGAGGATATTGTCTGATTTGGTTTGGGGGGGGGGGGGTTTCACATTACTTGTACATTGTAGGTATGTTTTTCTTTTCTTTTCGCATTTCTTTATTTTGGTGTGTTCCTTTGGTGTGTTTAATGCTTTCTAGATTAGTTTATTGCTTTGAAAAGAAAAATACAAAAATACGTTCCGATGAATACAATATCATGCTTCCTTGTGCCCCTTGAGCGGAAATTATTTTGATTCTTGGTATTTGATGATGGGCAATGTAGATGTGTTAGCCATGATTTGATATTCGATTGCTTTGATGCCTAAACATGAGTCAACTCCGACTAACTACTTTTGGACTTGGTGCTTGACTAGTTGACTTGGTTAGGATGTGTGATAGCTTCCTGGTGTGTCATTGATTTTGAGTATTGGTTTGCAACTATTAGTAGTGTTTTATGACTCATATACATGCACATTGTGGAGGACGAAGGCATTTTTCTATTTAGGTAGCCTTCAGATGAAATTAGATACATTTGTTCCCTCTTTTTCTACCCATGTTGTGCTTGTGCCCTTTATTCGGTGACTAACCACATTACAAGCCCGTAAATTCCCCATTGGTTACTAGTCCCAAGCCTAGCTTGGGGGAGATAATAGTAGTGAGGTGAGGGAGTTGTAGTGTGGTACATTTTGAGCATATTGAGTATTGAAAAGGGAAGTTCTTCTTATCATGATTGTTGTTGAAAAAATGTGCTGAAAAATGAATGAGATGAGGAGAATAAAAAAAAATGTGAAGGTTCCAAAAGAAAAGAAAAAAAAAGAGATTGAGCAAGAAAAAAAAAAAAGAGGAAAAAAATCGTTATTCTCAAAATAGTTCAAGCTTTTGTCACTCCGGTATTACGATTTCTTATCTTCATGAGTGATTGGTTATAATTGTGAAATCAAGGCAAGAAAGTATAGTGTGGTTTGTTTGTTGTTTTATTCATGTGTTGAGTAGGAGAGTAGTGGTCATTATTTGTGATTGATCATGGATTTGCTAGGATTTATGCTCCCCAAAGCCAAGGCTTTAAGCTCACATTTTACCCAAATTTACCACACCCTTACCTAAGCCTATCATTACAAGCTAGCTTGAAAGACCTTCCGACCTTTGTGCGTAGAGTTGTATTAATGTGAAAGTAGTTGTTTATCAATGCAAGTTATGACATGACACATTCCGAGTCGACTACTAGGTTGAGTGCATGTTTTTCTAGACACACGAGTGTTGTGAGTTTAGGAGGGCATTGTACACATATATGTTGGGAGGGGAGCGAACGGGTACATTTTTTATCCGCCACATAAATGAGTGACGAGTGTGTGAGCACTAGTCTTGAATTCCAATGTACACTTGTGGTTCGCTTTGCGTGACGATTGTTAAGGTGGATTGGCGATTGAATGAATTTGATTGGTTGACATTGATGCATGCTTGTTGGATTTTGCCTCGAATTATGTTTTTCATTTTGAATTATGTTGGGGGTGAAGTTGGATTTGTGTTCATCGATGATTTCCTTGCTTAGGGACAAGCAAGGATCTAGCTTGGGGAGGTTTGATATGCATGTTTTATATAGTATTTTTACCCCCGTCCCTTCGTACTTTTATGTGTCAAACGTGCTCTTAGGAGCCGTTTCTAATACTAATGTGTGTTATTGAGTGTGCCTTGAGTTTCAGGTTTGATTAAGAGAAATTGGTCTTTTTAGACCCGTTTCATGTTGATCTAGGCCACTATATGAGCCCGAGGAAGTGTGGGACCTCCATCGTCGACTTTCGGGAGCCTTGGATGCTTATGGTCGAGCCCCGAGAGTTAGACTCAGTGATATGGGCGAGCTACATTGAAGATTGCAAATCGCCCTGGAAGCTGAGGGCGAAATGCAACCATCGGGCGAAATTTAGGCAATTTGGATTCATCAACGCGCGCCAGATCGGGCGCAGCTCGCCCGATCCGGATCGGGCAGTCATCCTGGAGCCTATGTGGAGAGTTCACAAACCGCCCGATCGGGCGGATTTTGGCCCGATTGGGCCGACTATCGAGTGGATCGCCCGATCGGGCGAAGCGACGCCCGATCGGGCGACGCCAACCTCCAACAGTTTTTCGCGCATTTACTTTCCGTTTTTAGGCTTTATTTTGGTAAACTATATAAACAAGCTTTAATTATTTTTAGAGGACACTTTATTTTCTAGTATTGAACCTTAGTATTATTTTCCTTAGCCTAGTTTTCTCTCTAGTTTATGCAAAAACACTTAGTTTAATTCTCAATAAAAATTCAAGCTTTCACTTCCCTTTGTTCTTCAAATAGGTATTATTTCTTATTTCAATTCATTGTCTTGCTTTAATAATGCTTTCAATTATGGTTATTGCTTTGTTTATTGTCAACATGCTTGAGTAGTTTAATTTCTAGGGTTGGGGATCCATGAATAATATGAAGGGATGATTGAATGATTATGATTGTTGGCATTGTAATTGATTCCTATTGATTGGTTTATTTCACTATACAATTAGATTTGCGCAGGTTTAATTGTGGTAGTTATGCAACATCAAATTAAGATTCGAGAGATGCAATTTGATGTTTAGGCTTGTGTCAATAGGTGGAATTAGAGTTAATACGTAGCGAGAGCCCGTTAATTCTAAGTCTATGATTAGTATCGACTTGAGAGAGCATGCTAGTCTAATTAATTACTTTGTTGATTATCGCGATTGTTCAATGTCCTGGATTATTATTTGTTGGCGAACCTATACCCTAGATTCCTTAATATATTGATTCGTTCTTGTTTAATTATCGTTCGTAGTCTTAGCATACAAACCATCAACCAACTTTTGTTCACAATAGTCTAGATTAATTAATTGATAGTAGAAAGAACGACTGTTTCCCTGTGGATTCGATCCTGACTTCCCTTGCTACCTAGCTAGTGGACCTTAGGTTATTTTTGATTAGGTGATACGACTTTAGCCTGTCAAAATTTGGCGCCGTTGCCGGGGAAACGGTTTTATTTTCTGTTGTTGATTGCTTATCCTAGATTATTGTTTGTTACTACTCAAGGAACCCACGTTCCTTGAGACTGGATCTCACATTATTTTGTAGTCTTTGTCTATGCCCAGGACCGTAGGTACTAGTAATCTTACTCCATTCGATCCTGAGCCCGAAAGAACCTTTCGTAGACGAAGAACTTTCATTGCACAGTGTGGGAATTACTCTGATTCTGATCATAATATTGGCGATCTTTTTCCTTCAGATACAGATTCAGTTTCAGAGATAGAGATGGGTGACGAAAATCTGATACCGCCACCTACCCCACGACTTACAGACTATTCTAAGCCAAGTCTGTCCGTGCTACCAAAGGCGATCATGCCTTCTATTACAGCTGAGACCTTCAAGATTGAGCCTGCATTGATTAACATGATCGAGAGACGCCAGTACGGTGGGGAACCAGGTGAAGATCCGAATCTTCACATTCAGTCCTTTATCCAATATTTTTCCACCATCAAGCAAAAGGGATTGACTCCGGAGCAGACTATGGAGATACTTTTCCCGTTCTCTTTGAGTGGGAAAGCTAAACTGTGGATTAATGGGTTGAATCGGGCGGCTTTGAAAATCACTAATTGGGAATCCTTGGCTCTTGCTTTTTATGTTAAATATTTTCCACCTGAGAAAACGGCTCGTCTGAGGGGTCAGATATTAGGTATCTCACAACAAGCGGATGAGAGTTTGTTCGAGGTCTGGGAGAGATTCAAGGATTTGCAAAGAGAATGCCCGCACCATGGTTTGGAAGATTGGTTCTTGATTCAGCAGTTTTATAATGGTCTGGGCAATGAGTCTAGATGTTTGTTGGATTCAGCTGCCAGTGGGAGGTTCATGCAACTTTAGGTGCCTAGAGTTATGGAGGTGATTGAGGAGATAGTCATTCACAATGCCCAGTATGGAAATCCTAGAGGTCTATCTAATAGGGGTGGTAAGCATGATTTAAATTCTATTGAACAATTAACTGCCCAATTGACTGCTTTACACTATAAGTTTGATAATATGCAAGCAGCCAATACTCAATTTGCCCAACCTGCTAGTGTAGCTGCTATGAGTGCCCAACCTGCTACTGTTTGTGAAAGTTGTGGAATGTCTGGTCATTATGCACCGGAATGTAGGAGCTCTGTTGAACAATGTCACGCATTTCAATCCTACAAACAAAATAACCCGTTCTCCAACTCTTACAATGAGGGCTACAAAAACAACCCTCTACTATCCTACAGGAGCAACAATATCCAGAACCCTCACCAAGTCCAACATCCACCACAACAGCCATACCAACCCTACCAACCACGGAACAACTACAACCAACAGTCTAGTGGACCACCTGGGTTCCCTAGACAACACACATCACCTCCAGTCCTCCACCACCACCACCTCAAACCACACAGCCTGACCCTATGATAGTAGAGATGAGAAACATGATGCTACAAATGCAAAAATCTCTAAGTGAAAAGGATGCAAAAATCGATGCTCTTACTGCTCACAACAAGATCATTGATACACAGTTGGCACAGATGGCTACTACTATTGCAGGGAGGCCACCAGGCCAATTTCCTTCACAGCCCGAAAATAGGGAGACTGCTAATGCAATTACATTGAGGAGTGGTAGGGATTATGATGGTCCTTCTATGCCGGTTGAGGTTGATTCCGGGGTGTCTGCTAATGATCTGGTCAGTGAGGAAATCCCGAAGATAGTTATGGATGAAAAGGAAGCTGAAAAGGTAGTCAATGAGAATAAGGCTACAACTGAGGTTAAGAAGGGGGCAGATATTCAAGTACCACCTATTGCACTCCCCTTCCCAAACCGACAACTCAAGAATAAGCTAGACAAGCAGTTTGGCAGATTCTTGGAAGTGGTCAAAAATTTGCAGGTAACGGTTCCTTTTACTGAATTAATTTTACAGGTTCCTGCTTATGCTAAATTCATGAAAGATATTTTGACCAGGAAACGTGCTTTTTGTGAGGTAGAGACTGTAGCTTTCACTGAGGAATGTAGTGCCTATTTGCAAAACAAGTCTCCACCTAAACTTAAAGACCCCGGGAGTTTTTCCATCCCATGCAACATTGGCACCGTATTTATTGATAAAGCTTTATGTGATCTAGGTGCTAGTGTGTCTGTCATGCCTTTGTCTGTCTGTACTAAACTGAATATGGGTGAGCTTAAGGTTACCAATATCACTCTATAAATGGCCGACCGTTCTGTCAAATACCCCTTAGGTGTTTTAGAGGACGTCCCTGTTAGAGTAGGTAAATTCTATATACCTGTAGACTTTGTAGTATTAGACATGCAGGAGGATTCTCAAATTCCCATAATCTTAGGTAGACCCTTCCTTCACACGGCGGGGGCGGTAATTGATGTTAAAAGTGGGAAATTGACATTATCTGTTGGGGATGATAAGGTGACTTTTAATCTGAATAGTGCATTAAAAAGTCCCATGCTAGAGGAGGAACAATGCTATCGCATAGATGTAGTTGATTTTATTACTCGTGATAACGTCTCCCAAGTTCTCGAAAGAGATCCCTTGGAGGCAGTGCTTTGTTGTGAGTCTTCTGCAGGTGATAGCAGTTCTTGGAGTGCTAAAGTTGATGCTTTGGAGTTGGCTCTTAATGGTGGAGAATCTGAGCCAGAGAGAACCAAATTGAAGAGGTTAGTTCGGCCGGTTTGTTCTGTTAAAGGGGTAAAGAAACCCGAACTTAAGCCTCTTCCTGCTAACCTTAAATATGCGTTTTTAGATGATGAACAACTTTGCCCTGTGATCGTCAGTACTGCACTTGATGCAAACCAGTTATCCCAACTTCTTATTGTGTTGAAAAGGCACAAAAATGCCATTGGGTACAGTATTGATGATTTAAAGGGTATTAGCCCTGACTTTTGTATGCATATGATACATCTAGATGAAAATCATAAACCATGCATCCAACCCCAGCGTCGTTTGAACCCTGTCATGCAAGATGTTGTAAAAGCTGAAGTTATGAAATTGCTTGATGCGGGTATTGTGTATGCTGTGTCTGATTCTAAGTGGGTGAGTCCTGTTCAGGTAGTGCCTAAGAAAGGGGGGACAACTGTGGTGAGAAATGAAAAAAAATGAGTTGATACCAACTAGGGTAGTCACAGGTTGGCGCATGTGCATTGATTATAGGCGTCTTAATGTTGCTACTAAAAAGGACCATTTCCCCCTTCCCTTCATTGATCAAATGTTAGAAAGGCTAGCCTGTCACAAGTTTTTCTGTTATCTGGATGGTTATTCTGGTTTCTTTCAAATTCCCATACATCCAGACGACCAGGAAAAGACCACTTTCACCTGTCCCTATGGTACCTTTGCATATCGTAGGATGCCTTTTGGTCTGTGTAATGCACCTGCTACTTTCCAACGTTGCATGATGAGTATCTTTTCTGATTTTATTGAGTCTATCATGGAAGTGTTTATGGATGATTTTAGCGTCTATGGTACTTCTTTTGATTCTTGTTTGCTAAATCTGACTAAAGTCTTGAAAAGATGTGAAGAGTGTAATTTAGTCTTGAACTGGGAAAAGTGTCATTTCATGGTTACTGAGGGGGTGGTTTTGGGACATTTGATATCTGATAAGGGCATTCAGGTGGATCGAGCTAAGGTCCAAGTGATTGAACAATTACCCCCTCCAGTTAATGTGAAGGGTGTTAGAAGTTTTCTTGGTCATGCGGGGTTTTATCGCCGCTTTATCAAGGATTTTTCTAAAATTGTTAAACCACTTACCCAGCTCCTCCTCAAGGATTCCCCGTTTGTGTTTACTAATGCTTGTCTTGAGGCCTTTGACAGGATTAAACAGGCACTGATATCGGCTCCCATCATTCGTTCTCCCGAATGGGATCTTCCGTTTGAGATAATGTGTGATGCAAGTGATTATGCAGTTGGGGCAGTTTTGGGTCAGAGAAAGGAGAAGGTTTTACATGCCATCTATTATGCAAGTAAGACCTTAGATGAAGCTCAAGTTAATTATGCTACTACTGAGAAGGAGCTTCTAGCTATAGTCTATGCCTTGGATAAATTCCGCACCTATCTGATTGGATCCAAGGTGATAGTCTATACTGACCATGCGGCCCTTAAGTATCTGCTCTCTAAGAAGGAAGCCAAGCCTAGGCTTATTCGATGGATATTACTGCTACAGGAGTTCGATCTAGAGATCCGCGACAAGAAAGGGGCTGAGAATGTGGTTGCAGATCACTTGTCTAGATTGAGGTATGACGATGGTAAGGGATATACACCGATTGATGATTCATTTCCGGATGATCATTTACTTGCACTTGCCAGTCAGTCACCATGGTTCGCAGATTTTGCTAACTACATTGTGGGGAGAATTCTTCCGGCCGATCTTTCATATCAACAGAAGAAGAAATTCCTACATGATGTCCGGTTTTACTTTTGGGACGACCCTTATTTGTTTCGTGAGACTGCTGAAGGGTTGTACAAGCGTTGTATTCCAGAATGGGAAGTTCAAGGTGTTATCAGTAGGTGTCATTCTTCACCTTATGGTGGTCACCATGGACCGTCTAAAACAAACGCTAAGTTGTCACAATGTGGTTTTTACTGGCCTACTATGTTCAAGGATGCACAGGCTTTTATTATGGCTTGTGATGCGTGCCAGAGGGCCGGCACTATTTCGAGGAGGTATGAGATGCCACAGAACGGGATCCTTGAGGTTGAGAATTTCGATGTGTGGGGAATTGATTACATGGGACCATTCCCATCGTCCAAGGGTAACTTGTATATCCTTGTTGCTGTAGATTATGTGTCAAAGTGGGTGGAAGCCGTTGCCTCACCTACTAACGATGCTAAGACGGTCATCTCCCTGTTCAAGAAGATCATTTTTCCTAGATTTGGGGTTCCGCGCGCTTTGATCAGTGATGGAGGGTCACACTTCCATGAGAAGCATCTGGAAGCGCTCCTGCGCAAGTATGGGGTTTATCACCGCACTGGGCTAGCCTACCACCCTCAGACGAGTGGTCAAGTTGAGGTCTCCAACCGAGAGATCAAATCTATCCTTGAGAAAGTGGTGGCGAAGTCTAGGAAGGATTGGAGCGATAAGCTAGATGATACTCTATGGGCATACAGAACCGCCTTTAAGACACCTATTGGTACCTCCCCGTATCGGTTGGTGTATGGCAAGGCATGTCACTTACCAGTAGAAATGGAGTACAAGGCTTATTGGGCAATCAAACAGCTCAACATGGATGAAAAGCTAGCCGGTGAGAAGCGGTTACTTCAATTGGGTGAGCTCGATGAATTCCGACTACAAGCCTATGATAGTGCCCGGATTTACAAGGAAAAGACCAAGAAGTGGCACGACAATCACATTTTGCATAGAGAGTTCGCGGTGGGCGACAAGGTTCTACTTTTCAACTCTAGGCTTAATTTATTTCCTGGAAAACTTAAGTCTAGGTGGTCTGGGCCGTTCACCGTGACTATGGTAAGCAAGTTTGGGTCTGTTGAAGTAGAGAATGATAATGGTGAACGATTCAAGGTCAACGGGCAACGTCTGAAGTTGTACCATGATGGGCTACTGTAGGAGTGGTTGAGGTCCATCACCTCAATTCCTCCGCCTCATAGACTGCATATTCAAGGTAACAAGGTCGAGCGGGACCTAGAAATAAACCAGCGCTTTGCGGGAGGCAACCCGTATTTTATCGCTTTAGTAGTATAAGTTTGATTTTTGATTCTATTTTTGTGTGTTTAGTTAGTATTTCCCATACCTAAGTGTGTTTAAGTATTGTTTTTGGTGTTAGTGAGGCGAGAAGAGGGCATTACGCTGTTTGGGTGTTTAATAATGTGCAGGCCTAAAGCTCCAAGTTCGAGAAAGTGAAATTACGTACAAGGCCGAGCAAGCTGCAAATCGCCCGATCCGGATCGGGTGAGGTGCGCCCGTTCGGGCGCGCACGGATAAAATTAATGCAGCTTATCTTTGCCCGATCGGGCGCAGCATGCCCGATCGGGCGGTCTGGCGAGTGGAATGCCCGAGTTGGGCGATTGTCTGCCCGATCGAGCGCAGAAGGCGAGTGGAATGCCCGAGTTGGGCGATTGTCTGCCCGATCGAGCGCAGAAGGCGGGTGGTATGCCCGATCGGGCGAAATTATTTTGCCTGATCGGGCGGTTGATGAAAATTTCGTGGAAAAGTCAAGGAAGATTCTGGGCAGAAAAAAGTCAAGAAAACAAGCAAGCTGCAAATCGCCCGATCCGGATCGGGCGAGGTGCGCCCGATCGGGCGCGCACGGATGAAAAGGAATTGTTCAAAATCCGCCCGATCGGGCGAGATGCTGCCCGATCGGGCGAGACGCGATTTCAGCGATAAACCACGGATTCCTCTTTTCTTTCTTCACTTCCTCTTCAGCTTCAACCTAACTTTCTCTCACTTTTAAACCCCAACCTCCAAAAACTTCCAACCACCATATCTCCCTCAAATCTCCACCAAATTCAACTATTTTTTCATCAAAATGATCCTCTCATCATCCTCTACAACCTATACCAAACCAATTTCAGTTTTCTCCAATCCCCACAAAATCCCCAAATTCACCCAAAAAGCTCAAAAACCTCAAAAAAATCAGATTTTCATCAATGGCAAACCGACCACAAAGGAAATGCACAAGGATACCAAGAAATCAACATGAAGCTTCCACGAGCCGAGCTTGGGAACCGACACCACCACCTCCGCCGCCGCAATTCGAGCCCGACACGGATTTTCCGGATGTCATCTTTGTTACGGAGGATCAACGAGCACGATTCATCCACCTCAAATTGAGGGAGGTAATCCCTACTTGCTTTATATGCCAAAAATCTTTACATGAAATGGGTATTGAGCGTGATGTCAAGCGTGTCTTTGTTGGTGTTGGTATGAGTAACATGTATAGTATGCTCCGTCTCACATTTAGACGGTTGACTCTGGAATTTTTGAGTAGTTTCAATGTGCGTAGAGATGGTTATCGAACCGTGTCGTCGGTTCAATTTCGTGTGATGAACCGAACTTACACCATGAGTTTAGCTGATTTTGGTAGGATTTTTGGATTGTCTACCACCTATAGTAGGAAACCTAAGGAAACCCATAATAACTGCACCATGTGGGGAAAGCTTACGGGTAATGCTAATCCCGGGAGTATGCAACATTTGCATGCTTCCAAGATACAACACCCGGTACCCATTGTCTTTTACAGGTTTCGAGGATTTACGATCTTTGGTAGGGATGAGACCCAAAATATTAGGAGTACGGAGCTAGAGATTCTAGGTGGCTACGTTTTAGAAGGGGAGGATGGCTACAAAATGAACCTTGCACATCATATGGCCTCTCAATTCTATTCCATAGCCACTTCCACACATACTACCAAAATTACCATTGGTGGGTTGATCACCCACATAGCCATGGCCACGGCCAACTTTACTGAGGCTAACCAGACTCCAGTTCTAGGTAGCAACTTGCTTAATTTGGCTTACTTTGCTGGACTCCGTCGGCTACAGGGGGAGCATGGGTTGTTTAGGCCGGAAGCGATGTATTGGATGTTCGAGGGAAACAGGCTTTTCACCTTGCCTGACCCTCAGGGCCGCACTAGTTTCAGACCCGGTCAGGCTCATTACTTATTTGTTGGATTTGGGCAAGAGCCTCAGCCTGACCCCCAGCCTCAGCCTGACCCACAGCCAGAGCCCCATCAGTACCAGCCAGAGCCTCGCACCTACTTTAGGAGGGGGCGTCGAGACGCGGGGAGGCCCCAGGGTGGCCCGGTAGTAGATGAGGAGCAGGGGTCCATTCATGAGCGGTTGAGCAGACTTGAGCTTGGTTTCCAGGAGTTCGCAGCTGATCACCAGAGGACTATGTTCCCATTCTATGATAAGTATGCCAGGCAGGGCTACATTGCCCCAGATTATGAGCACCCTACCTGGTATACCTATCTCGCGGAGGGATATGGAGCTCCGGGTTCTATGGGCACCTTCACACCTACCCAGTACGGAGGGTGGGGAGCGGGTCCTAGCTGGCATGGTGGCAGAGATGATGGTGATGATGATGATGATGGCGGCCATGGCCGTCAATGATGGAGATGAGATCGAGTTGGTTCGATACCCTTGAGCCAATGAGGACATTGTCTGATTTGGTTTGGGGGGGGGGGGTTCACATTACTTGTACATTGTAGGTATGTTTTTCTTTTCTTTTCGCATTTCTTTATTTTGGTGTGTTCCTTTGGTGTGTTTAATGCTTTCTAGATTAGTTTATTGCTTTGAAAAAAAAAATACAAAAATACGTTCCGATGAATACAATATCATGCTTCCCTGTGCCCCTTGAGCGAAAATTGTTTTGATTCTTGGTATTTGATGATGGGCAATGTAGATGTGTTAGCCATGATTTGATATTCGATTGCTTTGATGCCTAAACATGAGTCAACTCCGACTAACTACTTGTGGACTTGGTGCTTGACTAGTTGACTTGGTTAGGATGTGTGATAGCTTCCTGGTGTGTCATTGATTTTGAGTATTGGTTTGCAACTATTAGTAGTGTTTTATGACTCATATACATGCACATTGTGGAGGACGAAGGCATTTTTCTATTTAGGAAGCCTTCAGATGAAATTAGATACACTTGTTCCCTCTTTTTCTACCCATGGTGTGCTTGTGCCCTTTATTCGGTGACTAACCACATTACAAGCACGTAAATTCCCCATTGGTTACTAGTCCCAAGCCTAGCTTGGGGGAGCTAATAGTAGTGAGGTGAGGGAGTTGTAGTGTGGTACATTTTGAGCATATTGAGTATTGAAAAGGGAAGTTCTTCTTATCATGATTGTTGTTGAAAAAATGAGCTGAAAAATGAATGAGATGAGGAGAATAAAAAAAATGTGAAGGTTCCAAAAGAAAAAAAAAAAAGAGATTGAGCAAGCAAAAAAAAAGAGGAAAAAAATCGTTATTCTCAAAATAGTTCAAGCTTTTGTCACTCCGGTATTACGATTTCTTATCTTCATGAGTGATTGGTTATAATTGTGAAATCAAGGCAAGAAAGTATAGTGTGGTTTGTTTGTTGTTTTATTCATGTGTTGAGTAGGAGAGTAGTGGTCATTATTTGTGATTGATCATGGATTTGCTAGGATTTATGCTCCCCAAAGCCAAGGCTTTAAGCTCACATTTTACCCAAATTTACCACACCCTTACCTAAGCCTATCATTACAAGCTTGAAAGACCTTCCGACCTTTGTGCGTAGAGTTGTATTAATGTGAAAGTAGTTGTTTATCAATGCAAGTTATGACATGACACATTCCGAGTCGACTACTAGGTTGAGTGCATGTTTTTCTAGACACACGAGTGTTGTGAGTTTAGGAGGGCATTGTACACATATATGTTGGGAGGGGAGCGAACGGGTACATTTTTTATCCGCCACATAAATGAGTGACGAGTGTGTGAGCTCTAGTCTTGAATTCCATTGTACACTTGTGGTTCGCTTTGCGTGACGATTGTTAAGGTGGATTGACGATTGAATGAATTTGATTGGTCGACATTGATGCATGCTTGTTGGATTTTGCCTCGAATTATTTTTTTCATTTTGAATTATGTTGGGGGTGAAGTTGGTTTTGTGTTCATCGATGATTTCCTTGCTTAGGGACAAGCAAGGATCTAGCTTGGGGAGGTTTGATATGCATGTTTTATATAGTATTTTTACCCCCGTCCCTTAGTACTTTTATATGTCAAACGTGCTCTTAGGAGCCGTTTCTAGTACTAATGTGTGTTATTGAGTGTGCCTTGAGTTTCAGGTTTGATTATGAGAAATTGGTCTTTTTAGACCCGTTTCATGTTGATCTAGGCCACTATATGAGCCCGAGGAAGTTCGGGACCTCCATCGGCGACTTTCGGGAGCCTTGGATGCTTATGGTTGAGCCCCGAGAGTTAGACTCAGTGATATGGGCAAGCTACATTGAAGATTGCAAACCGCCCTGGAAGCTGAGGGCGAAATGCAACCATCGGGCAGAATTTAGGCAATTTGGATTCATCAACGCGCGCCCGATCGGGCGCAGCTCGCCCGATCCGGATCGGGCGGTCATCCTGGAGCCTATGTGGAGAGTTCACAAACCGCCCGATCGGGCGGATTTTGGCCCGATCGGGCCGACTATCGAGTGGATCGCCCGATCGGGCGAAGCGACGCCCGATCGGGCGACGCCAACCTCCAGCAGTTTTTCGCGCATTTACTTTCCGTTTTTTAGGCTTTATTTTGGTAAACTATATAAACAAGCTTTAATTATTTTTAGAGGACACTTTATTTTCTAGTATTGAACCTTAGTATTATTTTCCTTAGCCTAGTTTTCTCTCTAGTTTATGCAAAAACACTTAGTTTAATTCTCAATAAAAATTCAAGCTTTCACTTCCCTTTGTTCTTCAAATATGTATTATTTCTTATTTCAATTCATTGTCTTGCTTTAATAATGCTTTTAATTATGATTATTGCTTTGTTTATTGTCAACATGGTTGAGTAGTTTAATTTCTAAGGTTGGGGATCTATGAATAATATGAAGGGATGATTGAATGATTATGATTGTTGGCATTGTAATTGATTCCTATTGATTGGTTTATTTCACTATACAATTAGATTTGCGCAGGTTTAATTGTGGTAGTTATGCAACATCAAATTAAGATTCGAGAGATGCAATTTGATGTTTAGGCCTGTGTCAATAGGTGGAATTAGAGTTAATACGTAGCGAGAGCCCGTTAATTCTAAGTCTATGATTAGTATCGACTTGAGAGAGCATGCTAGTCTAATTAATTACTTTGTTGATTATCGCGATTGTTTAATGTCCTGGATTATTATTTGTTGGCGAACCTATACCCTAGATTCCTTAATATATTGATTCATTCTTGTTTAATTATCGTTCGTAGTCTTAGCATACAAATCATCAACCAACTTTTGTTCACAATAGTCTAGATTAATTAATTGATAGTAGAAAGAACGCCTGTTTCCCTGTGGATTCGATCCTGACTTCCCTTGCTACCTAGCTAGTGGACCTTAGGTTATTTTTGATTAGGTGATACGACTTTAGCCTGTCACATACTCTCCACCTCTATCTGATCTCACCCTTTTAATCTTAAGGTCTAATTGATTTTCAACTTCAGCCTTATAGATAAGAAACTTTTCCTCAGCCTCATCTTTAGTACTCAACAAATAAACCTTAGTAAATCGGGAAAAATCATCAACAAAAGTAATATAGTAACGCTTTCCTCCTCTACTCATTGAATTCTTAAAGTCACCTAAGTCACTATGAACTAACTCAAGTAAAGAAGAAGTACGAGACACACTTTTGTTAAACGCTTTCTTAGGGTGTTTAGCTTCCACACACACTTCACACTTATCAAAGGAAGTATTGCTAAAGTCAGGAATTAAACTAAGTTGTTTAAGTCGTTTAACAGATGCAACATTCACATGACCTAGTCTAGAATGCCATAAAGAAACAGACTCAGCAATAAAAACAGAATCAGTAGGAATTTTATTATCAGAAACAACATCAAGCACAAACAAACCCCCATTACAAAATCCCTTTCCCACAAAATCCCCATTTCTGGTGAGTACAAGTTTATCAGATTCAAAAGTTAATTTGATGCCAGCTTTGTTCAATAATGCACCAGAAATGAGGTTTCTGCGAATATCAGGTACATGTAAGACATTTTGCAAAGCAATGGTTTTTCCGGAAGTTAATTTCAGAAAAACCTTTCCTTTGCCAAGAACACTCACAGTGCTTGAGTTGCCCATGAAGACACATTCTCCTTCAGAAACTTTTTCGTACTCTTTGAACGTCTCCTTTCTAGAACAAATATGACGAGTTGCACCGGTATCAAGCACCCATTCTGTCACGTTGCTTACCAGGTTCACTTCCTACATCACATCAGCAATGACCTCATCTTCAACAAGGTTGGCTTGAGCTTTGTTCTCCTTTGCTTTGTTGTTCGGTCCATGCCCTTGTCTGCAATCTTTTGCAGCCCGAACTTACCACAAGTGAAGCAGTTTCCCTTGAATTGCCTATTTCCCTTGAAGTTGTTGTTGGCTTGTCTGGTCCCATGAAGTTGATTAGAACCTTTGCCTTTCGAACCTTTATTATAACCTGCAGTTTTAGATTCAACAAGGTTAGCAGTAGAAGAGGAATGATCCTGAGATTTCCCTTTGGTTTGGATGCGATTCTGCTCTTCTATCTTGATCCCAGAAACCAACTCTTGGAGGGTGAAATCCTTCTGTTTATGTTTCATGGAGTGAACATAATTCTGCCAGAAAGGAGGTAGCTTTTCAAGAAGACAATTGGCTTGAAACTGATCACAAAACTTCATTCCTTCAGCAATAATATCAGCACATAGATTCTCATACTCATGTACTTGATCTAAAACAGGCTTATCATCAGTCATACGAAAATTTAACCAACGAGAACAAGCATACTTCTTAGTCCCAAAATCATCAGTACCATACTTAGATTTCAAAGCATCCCAAATATCCTTTGCATTCTTTGACTTACTATGAATCATGTAAAGGGAAGTAGTCATATAATGCAACAACATACCACGACAGGTCTTATTATCCTTATCAAAATCCCTAATAGAATTAACAGGGGCTACATCAACAAGAAGAGTATAATCTACCCCAATCTGACCCAAGAAAAATTCCATTTTATCATACCACATCCTATAGTTTTTCCCATCAAAATGTTGCATTTTCGACATATCAGGAATGAAAGCATGGGAAAGCAGGGATGAGGAAATGGGTACGGCAGTAGGAATATTATCAGCCATAATTCACGAATAAAAATAAATTCGACTTTAGATTGTATGAACTATGACTAATAAGAACAATAATTAGAACAAGCTTATCTGTAACAATGTCGTGGCGTGACACCAATCACTGCCCTAAAGTCGAATTTGCCCCGCTAAGTACATGCGGACTCGTAGCAACCGACCCCCGGGGATACACGACTCCAATCCTTCGGTGTACGACGAAGAACTAGATTGAGAACACCCTTAAGCAATGCCCAGAACAATGGTGGTTTTGTGTTTTCATTTCGGAGAAGAGGAAGAGATTATGTTTCTGTGTGTATATTTTTGGAAGGGAAGGTCGAGTTTTATAGCCAAAACGGTTAAGCTAAAAACGGAAACACAATCAATTAGTCCTTGATTGATTCCGTAACTTAAGCAATAAATCGGAATAATATCTTTGACGGAAATCAAATCGTCAAAGAAATCAATTAACCGTTACTTCAATCTTGCAAAGATTACGTGACCAAAAATAATAACGGTTAAGAAAAAGGTACCCCACCCACACCCACACCCACACCCGCGAACGCGCCGCGCCATTCGCCCGAGCCCGGCCCGGCCCGGCGTGCGCGTGTGTGGTTACTAGACCCACCTCTCTAGTCTTCTAACAAATCATTAAAGGGTAGTGGGATATTTAAATAAGGAAGCATGTGGGTTTTTTTTTTATCAATGTGGGACAATTGAGTTTTCCTTCTTTTGAAGCATCCCTTTTGGAGGAACAACTCCAACAATCTTTGCATATTTGAACATGATCTGGACATGATCTGTACAGATCAGTTATGATTTGGATATTATCTGATCCTATCAGTTCTAGTCTGGTTATATAATGGTTCTGATCTATAAAAATCAGTTTTGATATGGACATGGCCTGATCATATCGTTTCTGATCTGGACTTAATGGTTTTAATTTGAACATGATGAATTTGAATGTTTTGTTTATGTTTTTTATGCTTTAAGTAATAGATTTTAATTGCACCGATAACAACATTCTGTTTAGAGATCGATGTTTCACATACATCCGAACTGCATGCCATTGTCATTGTCCAAGCTAGCATTACGGATTCCAAACTAGCTTAGCTTATTATAATATTGTGGGGTTGTAGCCTTGCCAGTTGGGTTGAATTTTATCCTCAGCCAAAACCCGACTTGTTCAGATAATGAAAGAAGGACTCAAGACTTAAGATTGAATTGAATCTCGTCTATATCATTACTGTTTAAAATTAAAAGAAGTAGTCCTAGCCAGCTAGTAAGTTATCCATTGCATGACCAAAAGAGAAAGTGAATGTATAGCATATGGTTTACTATCCTTAGAATGGGTTGACATTCCTTTCCATTTATATTATATAATAATACTCCAATAAGCTAGCCTTTTTTCCCCCACCACATACGTATACCCAACCATGGGATAACGTATCTCAAAATCGTATGAACTCCTTTAGAAGCTTAAAACATCAATGTTTTTGCAACAATTGGCAATAAAAGCAGGGAAAGTTGGATGATCGGATATGTACGTACTTTATTTATGGATGGGGAAATCGGATCGAGAAGAATCTCTTGATGTGTTATAGGCATGTTCTGCTTGATTCTAATTTCTAAAGGAAGGCTTTTGTGCTAAATATCCAATTTGACCATATATGCACCATGCTAGCTTGTGTCATAACTCGTATATAAGCAATTACAATGACCTTTCAATTGCTCCATCCGATCCTACTCTCAAATTGCATACTTATCGTAGCTAGAAGATAAGATGTCAAAAATGTAAATGATTGATCAAATAAACTAGTTGACATCCACATTATAATATTACAGGTCTAAGGGACGGGTAGAGGTCCGACCAATTTTTATTTTTCCAGTTTTTAGTCATAAAATGATCAGCGCGTCTCCTGTGAGACCAGTCACACCATCAACTTGATGGTGTGACGAGCGCGAAACCAATAGCGTACCTCCCCTAAAACTATAAAAAAAAAAAAAAATAGATCTAAACTATAGAAGTAACATACCTAAACTAAAAAAGTACCTCCTCGAAAATTATATTAAAAAAAAGTAACATGTCTAAACTATAGAAGTAACATACCTAAACTAAAAATGTACCTCCCCTAAAACTATTCCGTATAAAAAAAAGTAACATGCCTAAACTATAGAAGTAACATACCTAAACTAAAAATGTACCTCATCTAAAATTATATATAAAAAAAAAGTAACATGTCTAAACTATAGAAGTAACATACCTAAACTAAAAAAAATACCTCCTCTAAAATTATTTAAAAAAAAGTAATATGTCTAAACTATAGAAGTAACATACCTAAACTAAGAAGGTATCTCCCTAAAACTACTCCGTATAAAAAAAGTAACATGTATAAACTATAGAAGTAACATACCTAAACTAAAAAAAGTACTTCCTCTAAAATTGTATATAAAAAAAAGTAACATGTCAAAACTATAGAAGTAACATACCTAAACTAAGAAGGTATCTCCCCTAAAACTACTCCGTATAAAAAAAGTAACATGTATAAACTATAGAAGTAACATACCTAAACTAAAAAAAGTACCTCCTCTAAAATTATATAAAAAAAAAAGTAACATGTCTAAACTATAGAAGTAACATACCTAAATTCGCAAGTATAAACTGGTCTCACCATCAGTTGATGGTGAGGACAGTCTCATATAAGAATTTGGGTAAAATGATACGAAATATTTTTTGCAAATATATACACATAGAAAGTAATTATAGCGTAGTTTTTTGTGTGAATAAGTCACAAGATCAATATAAATTACAAATATTAAAAGGGGTTTTCAAACCAAAGTCTTATCATAAACAAATCTATAACCACTAGGCAAAAACATCTATAATAGTTAACTACTCATAGTTTGAATAAAAGATGGAGGATCAAATTATACATGGACCCCTACAATATTTTGAGCTAAGATCCGCCATCGTCACCTATTAGTACGTATAATACTATATGTAGAATGGGTAATGAACAAGAATATATAGCTACTACGTATTTTATTTAGTTATATTTATGTATAATTGTTTGAAGAATCTGATTAAGCTTCTTTTTCATAAAAATAAGCACCTTTTAAATTGCGGAACAATATCATAGCAAATTAGCAAGCCACCTTTATGCGCGGAGAATAGTTTAATTTTGCTTTAATTAGCATAAGTTTAGCTTAATGGTAGTATGCGTGTGATTTAACAGGATAATGTTGTATTAATCATGTTATAGCATTAAGAAGAACCTTCTTAATCACTTTATAGCATTAAGAAGAACCTAAGTTATATATTAATACATATTATTTAATATCTAATCACTTTGATAAGACTAATCCATAAAAAGAAAGGAATATATCCCTGCTAATCCACTCGATATTATTCTTGTAAAATCCTGACCAACTTAATTACCCAACTTAACTGATTTCATCATCCCGTGTATGCTCATAACTCATAAAGAATAGTTGATGTTGATTTCCTTGGGGAATATAAACAAATATTATAAATCTAACCAAAATATATGTCCCCCTTAAAAATAAACAAAAACTACATACGTGATTACGTAGTAGTCAATACGGATCGAAAGAACAATTATTTAAATAAATTACATTCACACTATTATGCTAGTACATTTTGACAATTAAAAATAAATAAAAACGCCATACTATGAAGAGTGAGTCTTGATGGGGCGTATCTAGGAATGAGTCCAGGTGGGCAAAGGTTCATTCCATCATTTACAAAAACTTTATTATATTAGATTTAAACATATGGGTTGGTCTAATTGGTAACCTTTTACGCATAAAAAATTTAAAGTGGAAGGCTCAAACATATAATATGTTACACGTCTGAAATACACATATTGCACATATGGTATATACAAATATTAACCAACACAAGTTGGTGAAGTTAGTGGAGAACACATGCACCTTAGCAACTGTGAAATGTTTGGGAGTAACTCAAGTGACGATGTAAGATCTCTTCTTCTCGCATGTTATATATCTTTCTCATTTTAACTAATTAACTTGAATAAGACGCTCTATACTTATATTTATATTTAATAGACATTTATGGATTAAGTACGTGATGTCAATTAATCTCTCTTATTTAAACATAACTCTTTGTGAATCTCAAAAAATATAAACTTAGTTTTTTTTTTTGAGAACAAAATATAAATCTAATTTATATTAAATGCAAGTTGCTCATGTCAAAGGGTCGGGGTCATAATCAACCAAATTCAAAGCATTTCAATAAACTTGCTTGCTTTCATCAGCATATGGCCTTTTTCACACCTTATAAATACAAGTCAAGTACAAGCAAACATATGTAGTCAACAAGCTAAGAAAACAAGTAGAGAGATATATTAATTGTTTAGTTTGCTATCTTCATCTTAAAATTAATAATGGATAGAGTGAGTGAGTTAGCAAAAACAAAGGCAGCAGTAATATTCACTAAAAGCTCATGTTGCATGTGTCACAGCATTAAGACATTGTTCTATGATCTTGGGTCAAGCCCGGCTATTTTCGAACTAGATAGGGACCCTAGAGGTAAGGAAATGGACCGGGCGCTACAAAAGCTAGGGTGCAACCCTACCGTCCCGGCCGTGTTCATCGGCGGCAACTATGTCGGGTCCGCTAAGGATGTTCTTGGTGCTCACCTTAATGGATCTCTTAGGGATATGCTTCTTGAAGCTAAAGCTATATGGTTTTAGTTGTATAATTAACAAAAGTTTGTGGTTTTTGTATGAGCTTTTGTTAAATGCAATGTAATTTTGGAGTTTGTAATTGATTTTCCAAGGTGATCTCCATTTTTTTTCCATTTATGGTGATCGACTTACGGATAAATCATATTTTTTAAGGTGAAGTTGATACACACCTCTTATAATATCATGGTTGTTGAGAGGTTCTACTACGATAGTTTTACTCTTAATTAAGCAACATTCATGAGATCAAATTGCAACTTTAAAAGGTCAAGATTATATGAACTTTAAGGTAAATAATAAATAGACCTTGATTAATGAGCGAAAATATATAAGAGCATGAACAATTCAAGAGTAAGGACATTAATCTAATAAAATATAATGAAGTAAAATGGAATAGTATTTTATCTTTTCTCTCTCCCCAACAGCAAAATCAACAACAACAATTTAGCAAACATCAAAAATACCATCTCTCTTTTGCGTATTTACTAAATTTTGCTGTAAAAAAAAATTAAAAAATTATTTTTTACCACCTACTCCGTAAAAAACTAAAACTTGTATTTTAGTACCTCAAAAAAATTTAATTAAAACTTGTGTTTTACCACCTAAAAACGGACAAAAAGAGATGAAATTGTTATATGGGCTTACTAATTCAAATTTCCTCCAATTTTATACACTCCCTTTGCGATTTCTTTAAATCCTTCACCCTCCTATCTTCATTTCCATTAAAATTTGTTAATTTTGTTAATTAATGAGAGAAAAAAATCTTGTGAATTCATAAAAAGAATGAAGTAGAAGAAGAGAAGTGAGTTAAATTCATGAAATCGTGGAAAAAGAGAAAATATTAGATATATTATCATTATTGTGGCCCTCCACATAACGGTTTCATCTATTTTTTTGATTTTTAGGTGGTAAAAAATAAGTTTTAATTTTTTTTTAGGTAGTAAAATACAAGTTTTAGTTTTTTAGGTGGTAAAAAACAAATTTTCAATTTTTGTAGGTGGCAAAAAATAAATTGTCCTTATTTTTATGGTAAATTTTATTTTAATAAAATTAATGAAATGGTTTATAATAAATTAAATGTCAATAAGATCAACGGTTTAGAATAGTCTACTCTTCTTTAATTGTTGAGATTCATTGTATTATAGGGGCTAGTCGGCTACCATTTTATTATGACTAGTGTGAAATCAATAGAACATCTTTCTTTTGCAATAAAAAAATAAAAATATTATTTTATCCTCACATGCCACATGTTAAGCCCTCACTACCTGAAATTGGTTTTTCATCTAGAGTTCATGAACAATCATTAGAGCTGATCAACCTTAAGTCTTAAGATTTGAGTTGTGCTGACATGATATATGACTCTTCTAGTATTAAAATTAGACAAAGGAATTTGTAACATTGAAGTGCATGAGTTTTGACAAAGTCTTAAACTGAGTCTTGAAAAACTAAGACTCAACTTAAGACTCCTTGTGCGAGTTGAATAAAATAATATATAGTGCATAAATATACAAGTCTTAAATAAGAACTCCAATGGTTAAAAAAGGGACTTGCTCACAAAAAAAAAGAAACAAAAACATGTGAGCATGTAGCCCACAATTGGTACAACAATGACATAAGCCGCTATTAAAAGCCTTGAAGCTATTTTGGTAGGTAGCTCAAAAAAAAAAAAAAAAGATAGCTCACATAAATAAATTGTTTAAATTAAGTATTATAGGGAGCTACAAAGTATTGTAGCCACCAATGTGAATATTTGTAGCTTAAATCAATTGTAGCTAGAAATTTGATGTGGTAAACTTAGTTACAACACATTGTAGATTTGTAGCTCATCATTGGAGTTAATCTAAGTTTTAAAGGTGAAGTGCTAAATTTGATTGAATCTTAAAGAGTTTTAATAATAATTTAATTATTTAATAATAATGAAATGCTGACATGGTAATATGGTATATATGAAAAAGTTTTAAGACAAGACCCTTAATGTTGCTCCTATTTCATGGTTTCACTCTCTCATCTCAAATCTCTCGTGTCTCTTCCAATTTTATAGTTTTAACGCTAAACATAACCAATTGAGGTTGGCATAAGTGGTTAAGGGGTTCGGGTTCGAGCATTGGGTATGGAAAAAATCTCAACTGGGATGGATGCTGCCAATCGAGGTACCCATACAAACTCCCACGGAAGATTAGTCCACTTCCCCAAGGCAGATGTAGAACCAAAAAAAGAAGACAAATTTGCTAGAAAAGACCTTTTATAATATAAATTTTGCGAGAAAGGACCTTATATAATTATTTTTGTGAAATCGCACCTTAATGTAAATTTTTTTGGGAGAAAGGACTTTATATAATTTATTTTTTTGTGAAATCACACCTTAACGTAAATTTTTTTTGCGAAAGACAACCAAAATGAAGTTTCCGGCATTGTCTGAGCTTTTCCGGCCATTGACTTGCACGTGTGTCTTTATTTTGCTAACCACACCTAATTTTCCTCCAAAATTCTAAGTTTTAAAACCTAAAGTTGAAAAAAAATATCGAAAAAAATCAAGTTTTAAAATTTAACTCGGGAAAATCAGTGCCTTTAGCCAACTTAAGCCACACGTGTTCCTCACGTGCAAGTCTATGGTCGAAAATCTCAGTTAATGTCGGAAACTTCCCCTTAGGTTGTCTTTCGCAAAAAAATATTACTCCCTCCGTCCCACATTAGTTGTTACACTTTCCTTTTTCGTCCGTCCCAGATTAGTACACTTCTAAATTAGGAACGACCCCACAATTATTATATTGTCTCTCTCTTCCCACTAAATTTTTTTGTCCCCACACTCTCTCTCATTCAATTAAAAAAATACCCCACTAACTTCTATCACATCTACTTTTTCAATAGAATAACAATTGATAACCACACTACTACTTATCGTATTAAACTATGCGCTCAGGAGAGTGTAACAATTATTTTGGGACGGATGGAGTACATCAAGGTGTGATTTCATAAAATAAAATTATATAAGTTTCTCGCAAAATTTGAGTTATTAAAGGTATTTTTAACAAATTTGCCAAAGAAATATGTTGCTAAACATGCTTTTACTTCCATTGCCCTTCGTTTGCTATCAAATCTCATTTCCTTTATCAAACCAAACATGTAAGATTGATAACTATTTCGTTTCCTGTCCTCCCAAATCTCCCCCGACCAAACAAAGAGTTAAGCTTAAGAGCAACCCAGGCAAAACCTCTAAATCTCTAATCCTCATCAATGGCGGAAGAAACTTCTGTTCCCGAAAACCGCGAAGATACCTCTGTTCCCGTTAATCGCGAAGATTTTGGGAAGTTGCAATTCGGGTAACTTCTCATATATTTCTCTTTCTATCTCCTGAAAGTTTCAACTCTTCTGCAAATCACCTCAACAGTTTTGGGATTATTTTTCTCCAGTTGCGACCATTACAAGAGGCGATGCAGAATTCGAGCACCTTGTTGCAATCGTGTTTTCACCTGCCGTCATTGCCACAACGAAGCTGTGGTTAGTTTCGACACTTACTCTCTATTCAACTTTTTTTTTTACGATTTTGAATGACTTGCTGATTTTAGAAATTTATTTTGTATGTTTGAAATCAGAACTCTTTGAGCAATGTTAAGGAGCATCACGAGCTTGTTCGCCGTGATATTAAACAAGTAAAATTTCCGCCTCTTGATCTCTCTGTTAATTCTGATTTTTTTGGGGTTATGGATCATTAATTTTTGTAGGTTTTATTTTTTTGCAGGTTATTTGTGCAGTTTGTGATACTGAGCAACCGGTTAGCCATTCTATTCTCTTTGGAGTGGTTAATTTATGATTGAAAAATTTAATTAGAATAGTTTAAACTACTGTTGGTGAATCAGAAAATGATCTTAACTTGAGTCCGGGATTATAATATATAGAAAAATGATATTAATTTGAGTCGGGATTTGTAATATATCGAGTGCATATAGTAATCATGGTAACAATGGTAATATTGAATTCTAATGGACCGAAAGCAGTATGATTAGTAATGGTTCTTGAGTCGGTGTTTATATCAATTGTCGATTTGTCGTGGTATTAGGATTGTTTGGATTATTGGTGTAACTCATTTTTTCGATAGTTGGGGTCATCTTTGTTAGAATAGCTGAATTATGGATATCGTGGTTTGTGAAATTCATAGTAGTTGTACTTGTGAACCCGACTTTGTGATTACATAATATTATTCTGATAATAACATTGGGTATTCTTCTGATGATTTTAAAATTTAAGTTGTCGGTTTTCAGCTCTACTGTTTTGAAAAAATAACATCACAATTACACATCTTATTTGTGTATTCTCTTTTTCGATGTACAGGTAGCAAAGGTTTGCAGTAGTTGTGGTGTTAACATGGGTGAGTATTTCTGTGAGGTGTGCAGGTTCTATGATGATCAGGTAATGAGTTTGATCAATTGCCTTTTTTTTCCCCCTTTTAATGGCAAAACCTGGAATTAGCATCTACATGTACTTCATTTTTGCATAGGCTTACAGTGATCGACTGTTCTTTTGCAGATTGAGAAAGAACAATTTCATTGTATTGAGTGTGGAATTTGTAGGTCAGCATCGGTAGCTAGCTCGATTTGGTTTCTTGTTTCTGTGATTTTTATGACATTTAATTATGTCTTTGTATGTCAACTTCGATACTCATTCAATATTAAATTCCAGGGTCGGTGGTCGTGATAAGTTCTTTCACTGCCCAAAGTGCGGTATGCCTTGATATCCTCTTTTGGTAATTGTGATGTTCAATGTCTTATTTTATCGCTGCTTTGTGTACTAAGTGCATTTCTATTTTCCTTTGTGTTGTTCACCCTCACATTGTTATTATTCTAATTTGCTTTCTTTTTCATTTAGAGCTTGAGGATTTGATAGGGCTTGTAAGATATTCTTCGTGCCAAACAACTGAATAGTTACCTCTCACAGAGGTGTAAATTGGTTTTAGTGCCCTTAGTTTACAGAATGCAGTGGGGCATTCCATGTAGGGTATGGATGAAGATCTAATCTTTTGTTGAAGCATTTAGCAAATATTGTTTTCTTAGTTAATAGTTCCGACACGTCCAAGTGTTAGTCATAAGATTATAACTATGTCAAGCAACTCAAACTATTGGAAATTACAAGGATTCAAGGAAAACGAGCACTGCTTTACTGCTATGTTGTACTCTTCACTGGTAATGTGATGTGGCTTTTGCTAATTTTTTGTTCACTTACGAGACAATGTGGTGGCTCTTATTGATCTAATGAGCATTGTTTCATAATTGCATCTGGTGTAAACTTGTAGTATTGAAAGGATGTGTTCATGTAGCTAGGTACAATTGGGAGGTATGGGCATGTGAATAATGACAGCTGTGTAAACTGTAAAGGTAAAGACTGTCTTAAGTCACCAGAAATTGCCATTTATCCATAAGAATGATAGGAAAACCTACTTGGGGCACCTTCGAAGACACCTCTCTGATACTTATGTTTGTCCCAGGGTGGTCTACAATGAAAAATACGAGTAATGTCCGGATAGAATCAGATGAAGAGTTAAAGTAATTAGTTACCTAGAAGGTAATACAGATGCGAAAAATGCAGGCTATTTTTGGCAGGTTTAAGCCTTAGGAGTGTAATTAGTATGTCTAAGTTGATAATTAAGTAGTGTTTGAACCCAAACGACAAGTTAAGAAGAACAATTGACATAAAACTTACTTGTGTTTGTGTGGTTTGTCAATGCGATTCTATTGCTCAGCTAAAATTTAAAGCTTGATAATGACACTTGGATCCTAAACCTAGGTGTTTCTTCATTTTCCTGTTACCACTAATGGTGGTCATCTGAAATCTGTTAAAGTGAATTGGAGTAAATTTCCAAGAGAGATATGTCCTTGACCAAGTATTCATGATTGCAGGCAGTGTTATAACTTATAAGTGTGGGAATTATTGGTCATAATTAAATAACTAATTAATTATATAATTTAAACATTATGATGAATTAATGTGAAAAGAGAAGAAAAGTTGTAGGAGAGAAGAGGAATTTGATCATGGAAAAATGGTAGGAAGGAAAACATTATCCATTGTTTTCAGGCATTCTTTATTTATAACATGTAAGGTGTTATATATTGTTTAGGTTGTAATATAGTTATTAAATTCACACCAGAAAAGTTAAGTTGTAATAAGTTTAAGATTCTTTTCTTACATTACATTTATTCTATCTTTCATAGGGATTAACCTGGTCCACAATAATATTAGTGTGGACCCAAAATCAATAGTCGTCTTTAGCACCCTTTTTACCGTTATAGTGACCTTTATTGTTCATATAGTAACTATAATCAATTAAACACCAAAATTCTAAGACATAGTAACCATTTTTTGAAGCATAGTAACCCTATGTTTTAAAAGCGAATTATGACTTAAAATCACATTATTCAAGCACAACATGTATCAACGACACTATTTTGATGTTTTTTCCATAAATAATCCTAATAAAATGCCAAAGTAAATTAGGAACAAGTTGTTGAATAGTCCATTTAAGAACTGATGCTTTCATAGTGGTTTTCTTTAATCCCAGAAATATTATTTTATTTGTGAGGTATCGATTTCATATTATCTAGTAGAAGCCAAATTTTCGCTACGAGCTCTAACAATTGGTAGTAGAGTCTACATCAATATATTAAGTTGTAAATTTTTTTATTTTTGAAAAATATTTACAATGTCTTCTCCCCGTGGAACGGTAAAGGGTAAAAGTTGGGAAATATGAAATTGAAAAGTTCAATGGGAAAAATGATTTTTTCTATTGGAGGATGCAAATGAAAAATTTGCTAATTTTACAAAAGCTGCACAAAGCGCTAGCGGGAAAAGGACAAAAACTCGGAGATATGTAGGATGTGGATTGGGAAAAGTTAAATCTTGAAGCACGAGCTATTATAATCTCGTGCCTTAGAGTTGCATTCTTGGTAAATGATGAACGTGTGCTGGCGTTTGGGCAAAGTTAGAGACATATTTGATGACGAAAACTCTAACAAACAGGATCTATCTAAAATCCAAATTGTATACATGCAAGATGGAAGAAGGCGCCTCAATTCGTGAGTATATCAATAACTTTGATAGGATTATATCAGATTTAAAGGATATAAATGTGAAGATAGAGGAGGAAGACCAAACACTCATGCTATTACTTTTATTATCAAAGTCCTATGTAAATCTAGTTCAAACATTGATGCTTGTGGATGCTACTCTAACCATGGATGAAACTACAACCTCACTTTTAGCAGATGATTTTCGAAAGGTTGCTACAAGTGGAGGAGAGAATAACACAAGGATCAAGCTTAAGAGTTTTTTGCAACTAGAGGAAAGACCAACGTAAAATGAAGAGGCAAGGGAGGAAAGTCTAAAACATGTTTTAAATGTGGTGAGCTTGGATATTTTAAGGCTAATTGCCAAATCAGAGGGATATTCAAGAAGAAGAACAACGACAACGTTAGAGGAAAACAACAAGAAAAACAAGAGGCTAGTTATGTCTCGTCAAAAGATTATTGTTACTCCGTTTCAGAATAATGCAATGAAAAATCTAGTAAGTGGATCCTTGATTCAAGAACATCACACCATATGTGCCCAAACAGAAAGTGGTTTACAACTTGTCAAAGTTTGGATAGTGGCACAATTTTAATGGGAATTGATCATGCTTGCAAGGATGTTGGGTTGGGTACTATCCGAGTCAAGATACATGATGGAACAATAATACCTTGAAAGATGTGAGACACATCCCAGAATTGTGAAAAACCTTATTTCTCTTAGGTTATTAGAGAAAAATGGTTGCAAAATAGTTATGGAGAATGGTTGTACATGGTTCCTTGGTAGAGAGGAAGGGGATTCGTCATGGTAACCTTTATCCTCTTTTTGGGACAACTGTTATAGGTGATTCAACATTTGGAATTAGTGGAAGTAAAGACTAAATATGATGCACGAGGATATGACACATGCGCCTTGGGGGTTTTAGCAAAAAGGTATATCGTTGCTTAGTTGACAAGGTTTTGTTGAAGAACATGAAGATGCCGCAAATGAAATTTTGTGAACATTATGTGTATGGAAAAGCACATAGGGTGAAAATTTCTACAAGCAAACACAAAAGCATAGAGTTGTTATACATACGGATATTTGAGATTCGGCTAAAGTTTCTTCCGTGGGTGGTTCAGGTACTTTGTTACATTTGTTTGGGTGATTATTCTAGATATGCTTGATTTATTTTCTCAAGCATAAGAATGAGGTATTCAACATTTTCAAGCGGTGAAGAGCAATGGTTGAGAAAAGAACGGGTCAAAAGCCGTACGGTCAAATAACGGTACGAAGTACACAGAGGGAGCTTTCAAGGAGCTTTATGATCAGGAAGGCGTTGTGATTTGTGAGACAATGGACAATTAGAGACATACCACAACAGAAGAGAGTCGCAAAGACTGAATCGTACACTACTTGAGAAGGCTAGGTGTATGCTCTCTAATTCTGGGTTAGGCAAAGAATGGTGGAAAGAATTGGTTGCTACAACTTGCTATATAGTGAACTAATCCCCACATTCTTAATTAGATGGTGAAACACCTTATAGCGTGTGGTCAAGGGAACATGCAGATTACAAGAGACTTGGAGTTTTCGGGGTGCACAACTTATTATCATGTCAAGGATAGCAAGCTTGACGAAAGAGCCAAGAAAGCAATATTCTTGGGGTATTCCAAAGGTGTTAATGAATATCGTCTTTGGAGTGTGGATGATTCTAAATTTGTAATTAGTAGGGATGTGACCTTAGATGAAAGATCCATGGTAGCTTTGTCTAAAGCTATGGTGCCAAATGATTGGTGCCAAGTGATGGTGATGTTGGGACGATTTCAAATACTCAAGTGAAGATAGAATCTAGAGACCAATCGGATTCTATTTATGTTCAGGCGGAGTACCCTGGTGTTGATCAAAAGGATGAGGAGGATGAGCTTGAACATGAGGAGATTCAACGAGAAAATGTACATGTGTTATCACAACAACAACATGAATCTTTGGCAACCACTAGGCCAAAGAGGAATTATAAATCAGTTCAGGAATTTGGTCAGACAAACCTCTGAGGCATTACGGGAAGGTAAACTTGGTTGAATATGCACCCTCGATGGAGGATGATGAGCCGATCACCTTCAAACAAGCTATCAAAGACACAGATAGAGAGTTGGTTGGTTGGTTGCCATGGAGGAAGAGATGCAATCCCCCGGTAAGAACAAGAGGATCTTAGACATCAAGACACAGATAGAAAGTTGGTTGGTTGGTTGCTTGCCCGTGGGGAAGACTACTAAAGTACTATTGGTTGTAAGTGGGTAAAAGAAAAGAGGATCCTAAACCAATGGTATAAGATATAAGGCTAGGCTAGTGGCCAAAGGATTTGTACAGAAAGAGGGTGTTGATTACAATGAGATATTTTCTCTAGTGGTAAAACATACTTCTATTCGAGTGCTACTAAGTGTTGTTGCCCGTGGTGATCTTTAGCTGGAAGAACTTGATGTGAAGACAACCTTCTTACACGGTGATTTGGATGAGGAAATCTATATGTATCAACCCGAGGGATATAAGGTTGAGGGTAAGGAGAATTAGGTATGTCGCTTGAGGAAATACCACAACCTTCATTTGCATTATATCCAACATCTCCGATGAGTATTCCTCTTCCATACCAGTCTTTTTCTCACTCACATTTGTTCCCTGAGTCTGCTTGACTTATGGTTTCTCATCCACAATCGACGTTCTCTCTTGCATTTCTACCAATCTTACGGTTTAAAAACATTAAAATCTGGTCATTAGCATGAGGTCAGACTTTCTATATGATGTCATCTTAGTCACAGATTCAACTTGAACTGGGTTAAATGCTGGGGAGATTTCCCTATTTTATTGACTCTGAATTCATGTTCTTTTAGTCTGCATAAGCCCAAAGTTACTGGTACTTGTATCAACTTTGTGAGGGTAATTGAGAAATGCCTCTTGTTATCAGTAGAGATAATGGTTTATTCTTCTGCAAGGTATATTTTTCTTAACTTGTTACTGAATGTAATGAGAGTATGAGACATGTTTTTTCTACATCACTTCTATCATTTATACACACTATAACTTAGACATAGTGGAATTGTTCCATTTTGAGCCCCATGATCCTGGTCATCTTTGGCATTCACCATGTGTCTCGTGCAGATTTCTAGCTACATAAGCTTTGAATATACAACATTAAGTCCCGTGCAGGCCTTGCATGTTGCTTCATCTCAGATTCTCCAAGTGATTTTTGTGCCCTTTCTGACTTTGATGTTCTTAGGGAAATCACCTATGAAAAAAAGGGATTTATATTTTTAATAAAACACCTCGTATATTGATTTGCCTTATTGTAATTGTGTATTTGTGTGTGTGCAACAGATACCTTGTTTGATTATCTCGATCTTCTGCAACAATTTTGAATATCAGATTTCTCAAACTAGGATCCCTAACTTCCGTTATGTGTTGAAGTAGCATAGCAACCAATTCTACTTGCATGGACCCGGTCTATCATAAGATTACCATGGACCAGGGTAATTAGGTAATTTTAACAGTGAGTAAATTATAGAAACTGTAGGTTCTGTAAAGTAACTATATCTCCAGAATAATAACTATGAACATAATAATGATAAGAATAACTATTTTATCCAAAGAGTAACTATATCATATAGAAAAGTAATTTTAACTGTAAAACAATTACTACTATATATTCATTATTAGTAAATTATAGAAACTATAGGTTCTGTAAAGTAACTATATTTTCAGAATAGTAACTATGAAATAAATAATAATAATATAGTAATTTCGATGAGAACAATTATTCTATCCAAAGATTAACTATATTATATAGAAAAATAACTTTAGCTGTAAAACAATTACTATATTATAAAAATAAACAATATGATATAGATGGTTTAGAGGTCATATAGTAATTTTTTCTATTATATATCACATAATTACTGAAATATAAAAGAGTAACTATATCAAAAGTAACAGTAATTATAACTCTTGAACAATAATAAAGAAAACATTAACTACTTGGTTAGTTGTTTTAGCTACGACATTCTAATTCTTTGCATCTATTAAATAAACCATGTTAAGCTCAAATGTTTTTTGAACTAAAAAATACTATCGACACGTCCACGTGGACCACGTCTCTTTTTTCCACCAACACATCATGTCCTTCCTCTACCACGTTCTTGGTTTCCATTATTGTCAGGATTTTCTTCTTCTCCTCCTGCTTTTGTTTTCCTTGCAGAATTTATTCTTTGCACGATTTCAATCCTGGGTGCATCATCTTTGTATTTCTGAATCAATAATATTTAAACTAAGTTAATAATTTAACATTTAAATATGAAAAAATAACATAGTAACTATGTAAAACGTGTAGTTTCTATTATGCATCATATAGTAACTCTTACAATTAACGATGGTAAAATACTTGCAGAATTGCATATATAGTTATTGTTATTGTTATAGTCATATAGTTACTGTCAAAATAATATAGTCACTTTTATTAATAATAACATGGAGTACAAAGAAAGATCATAAAAAGAACATAATGATAAGATAATAACTATTAAAAATATATAGTTACTATTATACATGATATAGTAACTCTTAATATTAATGATAGTCATATACGAGCAAGGTTGTAGATATAGTTATTGTTATGATCATATAGTTTTTGTGATCATAACATAGTAACTCTTATTACTAATAACATAGAAGACAACAAAGAACATGAAAAGAACATTATAATATACATAAAAAACTATACCAAACATATAGTTACTATAATACAAGATATAATACCTATAAATATTATTGATGGTCATTTAGTCACAGAGTTGCAGACATAGTTGATGTGATAATAATATAGTAACTCTATCCATAATACAGTAACTATATCATTAAAAATATAGAATAACATAAAAACATGCACATAACATAATAAACTAACATAGTACCTATTTCAAAAATATAGTAACTATATAAAACGTACAATAACTATTAAAGAAAATAAACATATGGTAACAAGTCATGATAAAATAAACATAATATCTATTTCAAACATATAGTAACTATATAAATAATATAGTAACTGTATAAATAATATAGTAACTATTGAAGAAAATAAACATATGATAACACATCATGATAAAATAAACATAGTACCTATTTCAAACATATAGTAACTAATATAATAAAATAGTAACAATTGTACACATATAGTAACCATTATAATCACACAACAACTAGCTTAACATATAGTGACTATTATTATAATATAGTAACTATTGTACAAATATAGTAACCATTATAATCATATAGTCACTATCTAAGAAGCCGACAAAAATATACTCGAAATAACATATTACATAATGTAATCGTATAGTAACTATTATTTATCAAAAAGTCACTATAAACTGTTCTTAACATAGTAACTATCTTAAACACATAGTTATTGTTTTAAATTTAAAATAACTTTCTAAAAAATATAGTAACTATTTTAAACACATAGTTACTGTTTTAAAATTATAGTAACTTTTTAAAAAATATAGTTACTCTAAAAACTACTACTAACATAAACACAATGAATATTCCAATGACTATTAAAAACATTATTTCGCAACATAAATTAAAGGTAGCTATATCATTTATATACTAACTATATGAAACACTAATCCTAATTTCACCTAAACAACAAACACTATTTCTACCTCTTGTGCTTTGCTGCATCAATTCTTAAAGTTCACAGCCTTTGTCTCTTTTTTCTAAATTTAAGGGCATTATTTCTTCTATACAAATGATATTGTAAAGTATTTTTGGAGATTCGTCACTAGATAGTGCAACTTTAGGACCTGGAATAACATGTGATTGATACTTCGTATTATTTTCTTATACAAACATCAAATATATAGTAACTATATAAACCATATAGTAACTATATAAAACATATAGTGACTATTATTAAAATATAGTAACTATTGAACACATATAGTAACCATTATAATCATTTAGTCACTATCTAAGAAGCGGACAAATACATACTCTAAATAACATAGTACATAATGTAATCGTATAGTAACTATTATTTATCAAAAAGTCACTATAAACTGTTCATCACATAATAACTATCTTAAACACATAGTTACTGTTTTAAACTTATAATAACTTTCTAAAAAATATAGTGACTATTTTAAACACATAGTTACTGTTTTAAAGTTATAGTAACTTTTAAAAAAAGTATAGTTACTCTAAAAACTACTACTAACATAAACACAACGAACATTCCAGTGACTATTAAAAACACTATTTCGCAACATAAATTAAAGGTGACTATATCATTTATATACTAACTATGTGAAACACTAACCCTAATTTCAACAAAACAACAAACATTTCGAATCACTCAACAAAATAATAACTATTGTACACATATAGTAACCATTAAAATAATATAGTAACTATTGTACACATATAGTAACCATTAAAATTACATAGTACCTTTTTAAACCATATAGTTATTGTATTACTCATATAGTTACTATTTAAAATCGTGAAGTCACTGATCGAATTCGCGAAGTGAAAACGATACTTCGGTAAAACACAAACATTAATTTCTTCAAAACAACAAATATTTTCAATTTTAAATAAAAATAGACTTAAAATTCTTTAAAAAACAACAAACCGAGATGTGATCTCTAAAAATTCTTGCGAAGATTTGTAGGCGAGTGCAAATTCTTCGATTCGATTTCGGCAACGACGAACCTCCTTCTTGATCTACTACTTCCTCCAATTTTTTCTCATCAAATAGATCCAATCATAAGAATTATAAGATAATTACGAAAAAAATCGAACAAAACCTAAAAATTTGGGCTAAATTTTGAAAAGCATAGAGAGAAAATGAAGAGAGAGAAAATGAAAGAGAATGAACAGAATGTAGATCTGAAATTTTGAAAAATAAAATATTTAAATCGTATATAAAGTGGGCTAGACACAAATCGCATTAAAACTCTTCAAAACACATAGTAACTCTTTAAAACACATAGTTACTGTAATACGCATATAGTTACTATTTAAAATTACAAAATAACTGTCACGTGACAGTTACATATGTTACCCATAAAAATTACTCCATTGCCCTGGTCCACGCTAAGTTAGCATGGACCAGGTTTATATTAGTGTAAATACATAGCAACTCAATGGTGCCATTTATGACGAGTGGAATTGTAATGAAGAGTGAAAGATTTGCATAATTTGAAAGATATAGGCTAGTTGCTTGGTCAGCGGAAATGCACACTTATGTGGAGATCAATAATATGCCATGCTTCATATTGTATGTGTGATGTTTTTGTTTCATGGTCCTGACAGTTAGAGCATGTGGATCACCCTTTCCTATAGGCGGCTAGAATGCAGGGGCGGACCCAGAAGTTTATAAATGGGGGTCCAAATTTTTTTTATGATTTGCTTTCTAATTTCTCATATTTGCTCTTTATAGAAGGTTAAAGTTGAGAGGTAAGAAATCGAAATATTAAAACCCCATAATAAAATATGTGGAGGATTTATGAACTTTAATTTTGGATTTTCATAGCAATAAAACTCAACAACTAGTCCAAATTGCAAACAATAACTTGACGCCATTTCAATTTAAAATGAAAAAAACGAGTTTTTCATACTTTGAATGAGATTTACTTTATTACAATAATTACCACTATATCTTATGAAAAATACAAAATGTTTTTGAAGAAAAAATAACATTACTACTCCCTCCGTCCCAGAATAGTCGTTACACTTACCTTTGCACAAAGTTTTAGGTGATAAGTGGTTGTTTGGTTATCAATTGTTATTTTATTGAAAAAGTGGATGTGATAGGAGTTAGTGGGGTATTTTTTTAATTGAATGAGAGAGAGGGTGGGGACAAAAACAAAATTAGTGGGAAGAGAGAGACAATATAATAATTGTGGGGTCATTCCTTATTTAGAATTGTAACAACTAATCTGGGACGGACGAAAAAGGAAAGTGTAACAACTAATCTGGGACGGAGGGAGTATTTTTTTGTGTTTTTGTAAAAGCAAAATCATGAACCATTCTAGAAAAAAATTTAGATGATCAACGAAGGGGACAAGTAAAAGACAAAAAAATAAATGGAAAAAATCATCTTTATCTTTGCTTAAAAGGATTCGAACCCTGGTTACTTGGGTCAGTAGGTCAGTAGGGCCTTGCAAAGGGTAGTAAAACGATCGAATGTAACTCTTGGGTTTGTAACCCCTGGAGAATACTGCCACTACCATGGTATAGTGGTTGAAGGGATACATGCGTTCCATTTGGTTGTGTTTTAGCCATTCTTAATGTTCTTAAGTCGCGTCTCCCACTCCCCAAGTAAGTACGGGGGGATTTTTCCTTGATGGCTCTAATGAAGCTTCCATGCACTCTATTTTGGTTCTTGAGGTTTCATTTGCTTTTAGTATGATCACTGTATTGTTATTTTGTATCTGAATCAAATATCTATTGGTTAGCTCGATTCATTGTCTAAGAGAAACTCTTTCTACCTCTCAAGGTCCCCTTCAGCTGCAATGCTTCCTAGACATGAATAATGCTCCATTGCTTTTCTTTCACTTGCATATTCTTTTATGGCTGCTAGTTCTCACATATTTAAGCTTCAATCTTTAATGGAACAAAAATGTGAAACATGCTGTTTCTGCAAGTTTTTTTTTTCTTTTACTTTCCCTCTCTCTTCCTTGGTTTGCCTTATATTTTTCTTATATTTTTCTTTTTCTTTTTTATTATTCCCCCCTCTACTCCCCCCCATTTTGTGTACTTTTTTTCGCCTTTCAAGAGCATTGTGGTAGGGAAGTCACTTGTCATATAGTTCTACAGGCATTTTAAATCTTGAATGCAGGCTGAGATAACTGAAGATTAGATTTTAGAAGAGTGACATGGGTGGTAATAATTTGGGTTACTTGTATTGTATTGTTGCCTATCAATCGGTTCGGCAAGTTGAATAAGTTTCCTAAAGCTTTTCTACTGAAACTGCAGGGTCTTGCTATTCGGTGGGCCTACATGACAACCACGAATGCGTGGAAGACTCCATGAAGAATTTTTGTCCTATCTGCTATGAGGTCTGATAGTCAGTTCTTGAATACTTATAGGCACCACAAAGTTATGTTGTACTGCCCTTATCTTGTTGCATTTTGTTGCCAGTATCTTTTTGACTCGACTAAAGGCACAATAGTTATGAGATGTGGACATACGATACACACGGAATGCTACGAAGATATGTTAAAACAGCAGCAGTAAGCCCATTGCACTTTCTCTAATTCCCATATGTTTGCGTTTTGCATTTTTTCCCCGGTGTAAGGAAGTTTTCCCATCCGCCTCTTCTGAACAGAGTCTGCCAGAGCTCAGATTTTTTTTAAGATATCTGTTTAAAACGGTTTGTCCATAGGAAATTTAAGACATCACTGGAACTTTTTTTCTTCTATTTATGTGGATTTAGGAGAGTATATCTTTAAAGTGCAAAGAGAAAAACTAAAGGGTTATTGAATAATTGGTCAAATTCCGATAAGATGAGATGGGTTTCTACTTCTTTTACTTTTCATAATTCCTTAGCATGTCTCTAACAAAGTTTCCCAAGTGGTTCTCCACAGTTGCCTCTATCAAATGAAAATTGTGAATTCTCTGTACTCTGTAATATGAATCTTATCTATATTTTCAAAAATGCTCACAACTCACCAGAACTCAAGCTTATTAAATTGCATATACAAAGAAAAACATTTTCGCTCTGTTCCTTGTAGATGTTGCGTGGTCTTTCATTGTTGAAGTGAGATGCCTTAGTAAGTGTGAAGATCATTATCAGTTATGTCAAGTCCATAAATACTGAGAGTCGTAAATTGTGCCCATATTTTCCTTCTTTATTATTTCATGATTGTAATTGCAACTTTGTTCCTTCTACACGGTTCATGACCTTTCATTCACTTTTGTCTTGAACCTTTGTGAATTGTGACTACCTACTTGTAAATAGTAGAATTTTGAAGTTCATTAATAGTATATTCCTGTTGTCTATAGCTGACCAAATTCGTTTTTTCATAATAATGAAGTAGAGACGTGGTTTGGTTTGGCTTTTCAACTTCTCTTATGAACCTTTTTTCGTTATTTTAATTAAAATCCACAAATGATAATATAAAGTGCTGCCTAAAGCTAGTAAAATTCATCTTTCTAGTATAGATGGACTGATGGAGTAGATGTGTGAGCTTCCCTCTGTTCCCTCTTTTTCTTCCCAATCATGTTCTTTTATCTTCGGTTGAAAAGTTGAGGTTATTGGTGGGTTTAACAATGTTTTCCCCTCTTTTCCACCCTTTTTTTTTTCAAACTTGTTTTTTGTTAAATTTATGTATTCGTATGTTGATGTATTGTGTTATTGTCATGGATTAGGTATCGATGCCCCATATGCTCCAAGTCGACTATAGACATGACTAGAAGCTGGGAAATATTGAGTGAGGAGGTGAATTTCGTTCTTATTTTTCTTTTCACATCCCATTTTGCTTCTAGGAATTTTGCGATTCTATTAATTGGTTTAGTTTCTATCCATGTTAATGAGCATAAATTTTCATCTAGTGGAAGCATATGCATGAACTGTTTTATCGGTATCAAGTGAATCTAAAATGCATGTATGAGAAACACAGAATGTTGACTCTATATTATAGTGCTTGTCAAGTAAAAAGATGACCTTTGTTGGTGACTGTATTTGTTAAGAGCTATTATAGCTATTGTAATGTAAAAGAGAAATTGTCAGGTAAATACTTGATGTTTCTGATCATGGGGTTTGCAGACTGACTTTTCCTTCTGAATTTAAATGCTCGAATAAGTGGAGCATCAATGGCTTCAGATACTGTCTGGTTTCGATCAAACTGAGATAGTATCCGTTTTTCCTATCTTACATTGTGCTTCTGTGAGAGGTGGTCCAAGTGATGCAGGAACGTCTTTGGGAATTCGTTTCTTCTGTTGGGGTTGATTCGTCGAATTTGAATACCATTTTCTTGTGTGTGTGCTTATGGGTTAGTTGTCTAGTTGAGCATCATCATCCACTCAATAACTCAAATAAATAGTAAATATGTATTTACAAGTCAAAATCCTCTATCCCATAATTTGTGTACCACTTGTGTGTTACTTCTTCCTACTGGTTGATATTTGTAATTAGTCAACCATTTTTATTTTCGTATCTAGAATTACATTAATATCAACCAGTGGAAGAAGTGGCACATAAGTGGTACATGGATTGTGGGCCAGAAGATTCAGACTTTGTATTTACTACTACTTAAAGCTTCTGAATACTGCGAATTACAAAATACTCGTGATTCAGCGACATAGGCTTGTTATATACTTATATGTGCTTGCTAAGGCACCTCGCTTTTTTCATGGTGTTGCTTTAGTTGCATTTGTCATTCGCGAAGCTTATTTTTCCACTACTTTAATGACATGTTATGCTGTCATTCTGCTGTGTGATTTTTTGAAATTTTTTTTAGGACTTGGGAGTTGGGAGTTTCTTGTATCTGTTGACTACTGGGGTTTCAAGTGTCTTAATGAAGATTTGGCCTAGTTAATAAATTAAACTATAATAATAAATTTGTGGGCTTACTTGAAGTTGAGATTCTAGATGGTTGTTTACGCTTACGTTCGATTGCGGTAACGTAAGAGAATGACTTGATTTGGGGAAATTGAAGTCTGGAATAGATGCACTAGTTTATTAAAGTTTTTAACAATTCTTGTATTGCTTTCGAAGCCTGTAGTTGTTGGACATGAAGTACTTCTCACATGGATCCTTCATCTATTGAGGAAGGGACACACTTTTGTAATTGCATACATATGTCTCTCATGTTTATTCTGTACGTATAGAGGCCATAATCTTTCATTTTAATCTCTCCCATTTGAATACCTTAACATGTTGGTTTATGATGTAACGTATAATTCTGGTAATTGCTTGCTTACCAACTTCGCTTCACCTTTAAATTGCTTATCTCTACTGGCTAATGCAATATGTTGATTGCTAATGCTAATTTCTCTACTAGTTGTTGATTGTTGAGGGCCCCAGTTAGTCAAGGTTAGCATTTTAGCAGATTGGCCGGGTCTAAAAGTTCCTTACTTGATGATGATTGCCATAAAAGTGGGGCCTATTGTTTCTAGTTGCATAATGGTAAAGAGTTACCGAAATTGTGTGGCGTGTGGTTCAAGGAGTGGTTTATTTCCACTGAATATTTTATTTGCTTGCACAAATCATGTAAAACAACATAACATGAGTACATGACACTATTTTCTTTAGACTCTTAAGGTTCTAGTGATATTTTGAAAAGCTTCTGATAGATTTCCTAGTTGACTCCTTAGAAGCTTGCCTTCTGTAGGTGGTACTTTCCTATCTAGGGGGTTATGTTCTGTGAGATTTAGTTGCATCAATATCAAATCCTTAATCTGAGATAGGTATCTTAAATCTTAACTTGTTGAATTCCTTTTTCATGTGGAATGCAGATTGAAGCTACTACCATGCCTGATGAGTACCGATATGAGGTACCTCTCTACCCATTTTGGCTTTTTGTGATTTTGAAGTTTAACCGTAGCACAAACTTGAGTTCCTTCTGTCATGTTCCTAACATCTGTCTCTGAATTGGTAACTTGTGTAGTTGCACATTATTTCCTCATATCCTTTGCTATTAATTGTTTTTGACATTGGAGCAACAGCCAACAGCCATGGTAATTTGTACATGATGTAACATTGGCCCCTTAACTAAAAGACAAAAGACACTAATAGCTGGATTATTCTGACACTAGACCCTATTACTCAAATCTTACAAAGAGTATTTTGGACAAATCTATCACAAACATTACTATTTTAGGAGGAATACTAGATGTGACTATTATTAGATGTGACTATTATTCTGGACTGAGAGAGGAATACTTGTACGTTTTTCATTTGAGCAAAAGATACTGATACAGGAAAAAATTGGCAGGTGTCAATCCTATGCAACGATTGCAGTGGTACAAGTAGAGTAAAATTCCACATATTTGGGCACAAGTGCAGCCAATGCAATTCATATAATACTCGTGTAACGCAAAATCAAGGTCTTCAGCAGGATCCATCGTCAGGTTGCTGATTCTTTTGTCTGCTTTAAGTTGCAGCACACATTTAAGCACATCTAATTTGGCTTCGATCTGAATGTAATATTGTAACTTTGTGTTCTGAAAGGCGTTGATGTTGCCCGTTTGTGATATCAACCATTTGTTTGCTGGAAAGTTCTCATCAGCTAGAACTTTACTATTAGGCATACAGTTTTGTAGTTCATATATATGGCAGCCATTCTTTTTGTATAAGTGCATTGGGCGATTGAACAAGATAAACAAAGTCATGGACTCTTTTTGCTTATCCGGCTTTTGATGGCTTGATCTCATCGGTGTAGAATACACAAAGTTTTTCTAGATGCTCCTCGCACAGAAGGTAGCGAGATTCTGAGTGAAAAACAGTACAGAAACTAGTGAAAAACGTTTATCAACTATTAGAAAACTCAGCCTTGTGGTAAAAATGGAAAACGAGATTTGTGAAATGTAAAGATATTGCGGCCTTGTGGTGAAGTAGGAATTAACCAAGGATAATGGATGATATTAGGGTTTGGCGACATTATTTCTCGCAATTTAACCCTTTTACATCATGGAATTTTCGGACACAATCCATCTTTTGTTGATGCGAGGAGCTGGAGTTGCCTAATTTCATTTCATCAAAGGGAAAAAAAGGTTTCTCATTTGAACATTGTTCTTGGGTTAAACTTTATACTCCGTAATATTTTACAGCAGATTTCTATTGGTATAAAGTATAAACAAAACTTGAAGCATTTTTAGTAGCTTCACTTCCCTGATTGGACAATAACACAAATACACAATACAGAAAGAACCTACGGAGTACAAAAAAAAGGGTTTGTCCTAAACTAATTCTGATACGTAGTAAAAAGTTACGACTTACATTGCATATATCAAATTAATTAAATTGTCTATTTAAATATGATACAAGATTAACTAATTAAAATTTTACAATATTTGATACGTAGATACTCCATAAATAAAGGGAACAAAATTCAAAAACATATCAATAACAAAATTTGATTAGGAGCAAAGTTGAATATTCACATAAGACAATTTACGCACACAACGCGTGCATGTATGACTAGTAACTTAATTGCAGTTACGTATTACCAATAAAGCTAGGGTAGTGTGCCAACTAAATTAAAAAAAACTGAGAAAATATGTGATAAGATTCCGGCCTAACTAGTTCAAATCAGGTACTGTACAACTCAAAATTAAGGAATTTCCTTATGCATACACCCGACCGGAAATAATGTTGACACGTTACTTTATTGGTAATATGTAACTTCAATTTTTTTTTTTTTGAAGGAACCTATTGGCTAGCAGCCTATATAAGTCCTACTACTAAAATGACATCAACAGAAAACCTAATATCAGATGCAAAACTAGTTTGGTGATCTAACATTGATCGCATGGTTATGCATTAGAAAAAGTGTACGTATCCTTAACTCAAAATCCGTACGTACTAGTAAAGCAGCAACCAACATTATGGAGAAAAATAGGGCAAATGGCATTGGCATTGGCATTGGCATAGCAGCAACATTTGGTATGACAACTTTTTGCATGGCAATTTTGTTTTACGTGGCTAATGCTTCCGATCCTCCTCCTCTTCAAGATTTTTGTGTTGGTGTTCATGGACTTGATACTGCAGGTACTAATACTTTCTTATCATTTTACATATGCTAATTATCTTATGATCTTATTAATATTATGTCCATTTGGTAGAAATTAACAAATTAAACAGTGATTAAGTGGTAAATGTAAGAAAACTCTTGCACACATGTACCAATGTCAACGGGAATGCTAATTCACCTAAATATTTTTATTTTCTTCATAAATCTTCATTGTCATCCATTATCAATTTAGGGTATTGACTATTGAGTGGAAATGAACATATATGAAGAAATGGGATGAACTGCATTACTATAGACATTATGAATATTTTTCCTCCATAAATTACTCCCTCTATCCCAAATTACTTCCTCAGTTTGACTAGACACGTTTGCTAATGCACAATTTTGACCACTAATATCTTTAACTATATTTTAGAAAAATTAATAATTATAAAATGTGAATATTTTAAAAGATATATTAAAATGAAGCCAACAATATCTTACACTAGTATTCTATTCACGCGATGCGTGCCTAATAATACGCAAGTAATGCTCCAACATTTTATAATTTTTTTAACAAATTTAGGGTATTATCAGTATCTTATGTGGACACCTAAGTGCTAAGTTACTAAACTAAAGTTTGATCAGAATGAACTAAAATAATACTTCAATGACCTTCTTCTCTAATATGTTAATTAAAACATAGTCCTATATACACGCTACACGTGCTTAAAAGTATGCACATTTGCTAAAACATGTAAGAAAATGTATTTAAAACTAAAGAAAAAATAAACATATTTATATGTAACAATTAAAATCTATTTAAGAATTAATGTAATCTTCATAACAAATTAACTAAATAAACGTAAAAGATTGTGTTTTTTACATGTTTTTTTTTTTTTATTATTATTATTTATTTTTTGCGTTTTTTTCCGCAAGGTGCTTGTATAACCATATAAAATTATGGTGATTAATTACGAGTAATAAAAAATGTGAGATTGAAGGTATGGGTACCATTTATTTTTAACTGCCCTAATACTTGATTTCATGTTTGTTAGATAAATTCAATTAAATTGTTGTTTACTTTTGGTTGTCACATACTCACATGCATTGGAATTTCCTTTTAAACAATATGACATTAAATAAACGGTTTTTAGAATTATTACAATTGTTTTTAATTAATTAAAAAATTTAAACTTATTAAGGATATTATAGTCTATTCCATAGGTGGAAACCAAAAGACCATTTACTAAAATGCCCTCAAGAGTTCCCTTATATAATAGAGAAGCTAACATTTATTTTCATATACTAGAAATAAAACATGGTCAAAGTGAATAGTGCAAAAAATAAAACAGTGCAAGTAACTTGAGACGGAGAGAGTACATTTAACTTCATTCTCATTACCATCGATCATTTTATTAACGGCTATTGCAGCAGGGTCGCAAATAATTTTATTTTCCCCTCTCATATTTATTACTAGTCTTATATGCACGCGATGCGTGCAAATATAAAAAACAGGTTTGTGTTATTACATTTAAACCTGAATTAACATGTAAAAAATATAATATAAATGCGTGAGTGTGAATATAAGAAACATATACGCATATAAACAGATTGATTAAAATGGTAAGGATTTATTTAAGGGGCTAGATTGATTAACATGCTTCTTTGGACTTTTTCTATTGGGTAGGTTGTCATTATATTCTCTATTCTATAAGTGTAGAGGTATTTTAGTAATCCAAGGGGACACCAAAAGTGGATTTACTAAAATAATCTCACCTTTTCACTTATACTCCGTATAATAGAGACTAATTTGATGCCCGTGCGATGCACGGCAAAAAAACAATAGAGACTAGTTTGATGCCCGTGCAATGCACGGCAAAAAAACAATAGTTAGATATATAATGACTTATATTTTCTACGGAGTATAAGTTTATAAAAGACTCTTATACAAAGTATGTGAATTCCTAATTGTTAATTTTTAGAAAAAGGTGATAAAAATATATGAACACTTAAGTTTATTTTTAATGTACTACTTTTAACAAATTCACATCTTTTAAAGAAAATAATCTCATCGTCACTTATGGTATGATAAAATCTTATATTTACTATTATCAAGTTTGTTAGGAGAGTATCAATAGGGTCTGTTATAACATCCAAATTTAATTAAGTAAAGAAAATAAGGGATAAAAATATTTTAATATCATTAATATTAACTTTATGAAGGGTAACGCTACAATGATATATGATCTACTTAAGTATCATCTTCCCATTAATTGATCAAGTATATAAATGTGAAGTACTCCGTATGCACTTCTATTGTTCATAGTATTACCTACTTGTACGACAAATTCACAAAATAAAAAAAACTCAATCATCTAAAGGAAAAAATATAATAAATATTCATTCATACTACATTCGAAGCTATTTATTTAATTAAAAGGAATAAAATTCACCTAGAAAGATGAAGTGTATTGATAGCAGTCAAAGTCTTGTCCCATTAAACCGCAAATTATCACAAAATGGAACAATTTACAATTAGGCCAGATAAAGAATGACCGACACAAACAAATTACAAGGAAAAACCCCAAAGCAAAAAGAAGCATAATATAGAGAAGATGAAATGAATGTAACAATGTATTTACTTTAATCATATGATATACTCGGACATAGTATGTGGACGTCTCCAATGCTATTGAAAAAACTCCCCTTTATATATATATTAGATTAGTAATTACTACCTTCCTTTTTAGGAAAAATTTCCAACTACTATTTAGGATTTTAGTCACTTTGCGAATTACTACCTAGGTTAATAAAAGTTTCCAATTACTACCTAGATGTTTAGTTATTGCTATCAATTGCTACCTTAACCCATATTCTGATGAACTAGCCACTAATCATATTATAATTACATGTTAATCATAATTTAATTATTTTAATTAATTAATTAAAATTATTTAAAAAAAAAATAACAAAAGGTAAGGAAATGCTATTTAATTACATTGTGTTTTACTTGAAAGGTGTAGGATAAGTGGGAACTTCGGCGCAAGTGAAGTACCACTACTTTTTATAATGTTATTTACATTGTGTTTTACTTACAAATTTTGCACTCCTTTCTCATTACTTAATTTAAGTTTTTTTTTTTTTTTTTTTTTTTTTTTTTTTTTTTTTTTTTATCATACCCACCCACATTTTTACATGTTCTCTTATTTTATCCATATTTTATTATATGCATCCGGCCATCTTTTTACACACACTCTTTTTATTGTCTTAATATTTGTTCAAATAGTAACTGTAAAGATTATTTCGAAACGGAGGTTGTATACAACTAATTGTTTCATACACCAAAAAAATACGAAGTAATATAGACTAGATTAATCTATGTCTTTAAGATAAATTCAACATATATCAGTAGTACTACATGCGTTTTGTAAATACACAAAAATCTTGTTTAAAATGGGTGTACAATAAATTATAGTACACCAAGCCCATATTAGGCAACTCAAAATAATTGGCACGTGTGAAGTGAAACAAGTGAAACGCGAAGTTGATCATCTTCCCAGTTCTCTCTTTTCTCTCTCCTCTCTCCCTCTTCTGCGATTTCTGCTGCGATTTCAGGTGCGATTTCTTCGCGATTTCAACTGCAATTTCTCTCTTCTGCATCTCAACCGCAACTTCTTGCGATTTCTTCTGCAATTTCTTCGCGATTTTGCTACATTTACCTCGACAGTTCATCCAGGTTAGTTTTCTACCTATTTTCTTTGATTTTTCGTATTTTGATAATTAGGTTTAATTATTTTAGTTGTTCTACTTGAATTATTCTTCCAATTATGTCACGTTTTGTTTGTGTTGCTTCGAATTTGTATTTGTGTGTATTGATTTAGGTTTTTCTTCAACGATCGTTTGTTTTTGCTGCGATTTTGTTCCTTTGCACAGATAGCTTCTTTGCTGCGATTTTGTTTCTTTGCTGCGATTTCAATTTTGTGCTTTAATTTCTGTTATATAAATGTTAAAGTTTATAAATCTGTTAATAAGTTTAGGTTATTCACCTAATAGTGAAGAACATTTGTATTCAAAGTTGCAAGCACGTGAATCATTGAATCTGTATCAAAGTTGCAAGGATAATTGAGTTAAAGTTGAGGATTATAGAGTTAAAGTTAGGATTTTAGAGTTAAAGTTGAGGGTTCTAAAGTTAAAGTTTAGGATTCTGTAGTTAAAGTTTAGGGTAATTGAGTTAAAGTTGAGGGTTTAGAGTTAAAGTTGAGGGTTCTAATGTTAAAGTTGAGGATTCTGTAGTTAAAGTTTAGGATAATTGACTTAAAGTTTAGGATAATTGAGTTAACTTTAACTGTGAATAACTTAACTTTAATTGGTAATAGTCTAACTTTCACGTTTTTACCTTTCTACAACTAAATTGAGTCTTTCAGTCTGTTTTATTTCACTGTTGTACTTTGTCGTGTTAAAGTTATAGTTTTATATAATTAAGTTATGGAAATTGGCATAAAAGTTAAAACAGTTTTCAATCATTTAAGACTTAACTTTTCTATTAATATCTTAACTTTAACAGTTAAATCTATTACTTTTATATTTACAAATTTTTCATCTAATGGGAGTTTAACTTTTGCAGTGATTTTTGACATCATTGAATCATGCCGAGAAGTAAAACTGTTAATGTGAAGGAGATTTTACAAGAAGATGATGACATTCAATATCCAGATTCAGAAAATATTGAATATGATGACGATGATGACGATGTTGTTTATGAAGATGATGAGGATGTTAATACTGATGAGGACCAGGACGAGAACTGGGAACAGGATGAGAACGGGGACGAGGACGAGGATGTTAATGCTGGCTTGGTTAAACCGACAGGCAAAGGGAAGAAGAAGCCGGGAGTCATGGTTAAGAGTGAGTTGGTTGAAATAAAAACCAAAGGGAAGAAGGCAAGGATTAAGGCTGAGGTTGATGCTAATGTTCCTGTTGATGCTGAAAATGATGTCCAGATGTGAGTTTTACAATTTGTTTTATTTCTCAATTTGAACTTTTCTGTGTTAAAGTTGTTTTATAAAGTTAAGGACTCTGAAGTTAAAGTTGAGATTTTTGTAGTTAAAGTTAAGAATTTTGTAGTTAAAGTTAAAGTTAAGAATCCTAAAGTTAAAGTTTATGATTTTGAAATTAAAGTTTTAAGGACTCTGGACTTCAAGTTGAGGATTTTGACGTTAAAGTTAAGGATTTTGTAGTTAATGTTAAGATTTTTGAAGTTCAAAGTTGAGAATTTTGAAGTTAAACTTAAAAATTTTAAAGTTAAAGTTAAGGAACCTAAAGTTAAAGTTTATGATTTTGAAATTAAAGTTAAGGATTCTAAATTAAAAGTTTAGGATTCTAAAGTTAAAGTTAAGATTTCTAAATTTAAAGTTTAAGGATTCTGAACTTAAAGTTGAGGATTTTGAAGTTAAAGTTAAGGATTTTGAAGTTAAAGTTGAGGATTTTGATGTTAAAGTCAAATCTTACAAACAAGATTTCTAAATATAAAGTTAAGGATTTTGACTTTTTTCTCCTAACTTTACCTGCTAAAAGTCAACTTTTTCCTTTTAAATATTACAGCTGTACTTATGTAGGTTAAAGTTATGGTATTTGTTGTAAATATTAAGAAATTCTTCCATCATCAGAAACATAACTTTTACTGTTAATAACCAAACTTTAACTGCTAAAAGTCTAACTTTTACCTGTTTAACTTTTTTTCAGCTTGGATGGGGGTTGCAGTACTTCAAACTTGACTACCCAGTGTAGACCAACTGCTTTGTTAGCTGTCATAGAAACATTCAATTCAAATCAAATTAAGTCTGTTTCAGAAATTGGATTCGGTTGGTTGTTATCTTTACCTACGCAAACTTCTAAGTTAGATACAACATTATTTCCCTGGTTGATTGATCATTTTGATCCTGTTAGTTGGTTGTTTAAAATTGAAGCTGGAAAGGAATTCATATTTAGTCCATGTGATGTGCATGATGTGTTTCTTCTCCCATTACATTCTGACAATCCTATTGTAGATAGCAGCACTAGGACTAAGGATGTAGGTTTGAAAAATCAGTGGAGAGACTACTTTAAAGTTAAAAAAAATGCAACCATTCCATTGCGTCTGTTGGAGATTAAGATGGGTGAATTAGTGGAAGGTGGAGAAATGTTCAAGCGAATATTTGTGATGTTTGCATTCTCTGTTTTCTTAGCTCCTATAGCTAATAGGACTGCTGATTTGGGTTTAGTTAAAGTTCTTGAGGATGTAGATGAAATAAAGAATCTTGATTGGTGTGGATATGTCCATGAGAGACTTTGTCGGGCTATTAGGAAGCATAAAACTTCAGGCTGCCAGGGTAACGTTGGTGGTTGTTTATGGGTTTTACAAGTTGTCTATTTTCATCGCCTTCAATTTAGAGGCATTGCAGAGAGTTGTAGTCTTCCGTTGATGAAGCATTGGTCTGGTACTAAAATTCATGAAAGGCTTGTTTTGGAAAAGGATTCAGCTTGCTTTGGCAGTGGTTTATTAAATACAGTGACCTACCCTGTTTGTCAAAAGTTGGGTTTTGAAGAAGGTTTTGCCAAGATTTGTGGTAGGCATGATGCTGTGAACGATGATGAGAACCATATACGGTTCGTCATTCCTGATGGGCAATTGTCAAATTCAGCAATTCAATCAATTTCAACTGATGTAAGTTTCTTCTCAACATTTTTATAGTTATTTCTCTTTTATTAAAATTTTTATTCTAGTTTTGAGATTTGATTCTAAAATTAAAGGTAAAGATTCTAAAGTTAAAGTTATGGATTATGTATTTAAAGTTAAGGACTTTGATGTTAAAGTTGAGGATTTTGAAGTTAAAAGTTAGGGATTCTAAAGTTAAAGTTAAGGATTATGTATTTAAAGTTAAGGACTTTAATGTTAAAGTTGAGGATTTTGAAGTTAATGTTAAGGATCCTAAAGTTAAAGTTTAGAATTCTAAAATTGTTTCAAGGATTCTGAACTTAAAGTTTAGGATATTAAAGTTAAAGTTAAGGATTCTGAACTTGAAAGTTTAGGATTTTAAAGTTAAAGTTAAGGATTCGAAATTTAAAGTTATGGTTTCTGAAGTTAAAGTTTAGGTTTCAGTAGTCTAACTTTTAAGTTCAAAAGTCTAACTTTTAATTCAAAAAGTCTAACTTTTCCCGAATCTTGAAGGAAATGCATGCGGAGTTTTTGAGAATGAAGAGGAACTTGGAAATTGTTTCAAATTTTCATTTGAAACAACTTGAAGCTGTAGCAGCACTGAGGCGACGTTCATCTCCATCGCTGCCGGATGATGATTTGGATCCAAGGTATTATGCCATGATGCAAGAATTGGCTGAGATGGTAGTTTCAGTTCAGTCTATGCCAGGAGGTTTGGAGAACATATATTGTGATGGAAAACCTAATGCTATACCTCAAGATGATAGTCCAAATAAAAAGATCCAAGGAGTTCTTGATGAAATTAATGTCAATGAAACTGCTAACAAGACTGCTGTACAGTGTGAAGAACCTCGTATTGTTGATGCTACCACTGATCCAGCTCAGCAGACCAATCAAGGTGCAACTTTACTCTATTTCAGTTTACTATATGTTCAAAACTTAGAAATATCTAAAAAAACTTTAACCTTTTCACATTAAATGATAAGGAATCATTTATTCTACTACAGGCGCAACTTTGGAGGTTGATGTACAGCCAAGCTTATCTGAGCAGCTGGTTGTACCTCTTCCAATTGTTGAACCTCTTCCAAGTGTTGAACCTCTTGCAAGTGCTGAAACTGCTCCAAAAGAATTAAAAGTTTACGAGCCTACTGTCAGTTATCATTCCATTATACACTCTTCTTTCACTGATGGCAAGGCTAAAATTGGAATTCCATGTGGAAAGGTTAACACTGAACCATTCCTTGTCGGACATTTCATGCGTTTCTACAAGAGGAACATGAAACGTTTGCCCGAGTTGTATCAAGAAGTTGCTGATTATTGCCTTCTGGATGATCCTGTCGTAGTGAAGGCAGAGTAAGTCTTTTAATTGTCCTAACTTTAAGTACAAAAGGTTTAACTTTAACTTAATAAATCTTAACTTTTTTTTTTTTTAGGGAAACTTTGGTCTGGTTTGATACCGTACATATGATTCAAAGAGAGGATATGTTGTCACTTGCTGAAGATCAAGAGATCTATTTTTCTATTATTGAGTGTTGGGCATTAATGATAAATGCAAATGAAATGCAGCATGCCTCACCGCCTTCAAAATTCTGTTTTGGTGTCCGCCAAAGTGTGAGTTTCTTAAATTGTGTAGTAGTTTAGTAAAAGTTAACATATTTTTAGGAAATGTTTGTGTTGTACTAATTTGTTTGTTTTCCCTTGTAGGAAATTTTGGAACTTCTTTGGCAAGATTCAACTAACGAGGCTGCTATGGATCAGCTTCTAATTTGTTGGAAAGAGTGGATTGATATTTACAACAATGGCTTTGACATCACCTGTGTTGATCTGGTCAGTTATTACTTGGCATCACCTCAAAATTAAATTAAGGATTCTAAATTTAAAGTCAAGTTTTATGAAGTTAAAGTTTAGGATCTAAAGTTAAAGTTAAGGTTTCTGAAGTTAAAGTTTACCATAATTGAGTTAAAGTTGAGAATTTTAGAGTTAAAGTTGAGGGTTCTAAAATTCTCAACTTTAACTGAATTATCCTTAACTTTAACTTCAGAAACCTTAACTTTAAGTTTAGAATCCTAAAATTCAACTTCTAACATTAAATTTTTCTGAAGTTAAAGTTAAGGATTCTAAATTTAAAGTTAAGGTTTCTGAAGTTAAAGTTTATGATAATTGAGTTAAAGTTGAGGATTTTAGAGTTAAAGTTGAGGATTTAGAGTTAAAGTTGAGGGTTCTAAAGTTAAAGTTTAGCATTCTGTTGTTAAAGTTTAGACCTGAAATTAAAGTTTTGGAGTCTGAAGTTGTAATTAAGGTATCTGAACTTAAAGTTTAAGATTTTAAAGTTAAAGTTTAGGCATTTTAACTTAAAGTTAAGGTATCCAAAGTTAAAGTTTAGGATTCTGAAGTTAAAGTTTACTTTCACTAGTTTAAGTTTTGTTTTTGTGTTTCTATTAACATCACAATATGTTTTGTTTTTGTAGGTTTTTGTTCCTTTTTTTCGAGAACGCCACTTTTTCCTATTTGTGTTGAATTTGAAAACCAAAACGATGCAACACGTGGACAATCTTGTGTATGATGAAGCTCAAATCATTGATTTGGAAAGTTTTTCAACAACTCTGGTAATTACCTCTAGTCAATTTAAGAATGTTGAATTACCGGTTCAACTTTCTTTTTTCTGTTACAAACCAATAAATGTGTTTAATATTGTTTTCAGTGTGATCTCCTGGGTACTTTCCTTGATGATAGAGGCAATAATCATGAAGGTGATATTGGAACGTACCCCATGGAGGAGATTGAGTTTGATTGGAAGACTGCAAAAGGTTCTGACCTTGATTGTGGAATTTATACAATGATTAGTATGTTGACATTTGAAGGAATCAAATGTAGCTGTCCTGATTTGAAAGAGGTTAGAATTTTTTCGAATCATAACTTTTAAGTCAAAATTCCTAACTTTTACAACAATTTGCTTAACTTTTATTAGCCTTATTTATTTTGGAATTTAAAATGATGTTGATAATGTTATTCTTTTTTTTTTCAAATAATACAGCCCCGTAAAAGGATTGTTCTGCGTGCCGAAATATGTGCCACACTTGTGTTATCTGACATGAATGACAAACGGGCAGAAGTTCTCAATAAACTTGCTGATTTCAATTCCAAACGAGTAGATGTCTATCCACATGTGGTAACCAGGAGGAAGCAAAAATTGGCAAATGATAGGAAGTTGAAGAAAGAAGCTGCCAAAAAGGAGAAGGAAGTTGAAAAGAAAGCAGAGGAGAATGCCAATGAGAACAAGAAACCAGAGGGTAAAATTGCACAGGAGAATGCCAATGAGAACGAGAAACCAGAGGGTAATATGGCAGAGATGAATAACAATGTGGCAGATGTGAATGATAATGCGGCAGAGGGCAACAAACAACCGTTGAAGACTTTTACTTCAAGAAAACGTCTTAAAAGGAATGTAGCAGATGCATCTGTCCCCGAAAATGTAGGACCACCAGAGAAGAAGCAAGCTCCTACCAAACGGGCGGCAAAGAAACCTGCAGCATGAAATTTTAATATTAGTTTTAAAGTTCATCAAAACTTTAAGTACAATAATCTTAACTTTTACATTTTCACAAAAATATTTCTCTAGAGTATAATGCCATTTTTGTGTATATATGGCATATAATTTTGGTTTTTGGTGATGTTCAGTAGAACATGGAAACATGTATTTTTAAAGTTGTTGATTCTATGGTTAAAGTTAAGAATATTATAATTAAAGTTAGCCCTGTTATTGTTATAGTTAAGATCAACTTTAAGAATAATATTGGTTTTTGGTAATGTTCAGTTTCTGTAAAAGTTTAGGATAATTTAGTTAAAGTTGAGGGTTCTTAAGTTAAAGTTTAGGATTCTGTTGTTAAAGTTTAAGCATCTGAAGTTGAAGTTTTGGAGTCTGAAGTTATAATTAAGGTTTCTGAACTTAAAGACTTAGATTTTAAAGTTAAAGTTTAGGCATTTGAAGTTAAAGTTAAGGAATCCAAAGTTAAATTTAGGATTCTGAGTTAAATTTGAGGATAATTGAGTTAAAGTTGAGGATTATAGAGTTAAAGTTAGGGTTTTAGAGTTAAAGTTGAAGGTTCTAAAATTAAAGTTTAGGATTCTGCTGTTAAAGTTTAGGATAATTAAGTTGAAGATTATAGAGTTAAAGTTAGGGTTTTAGAGTTAAAGTTGAGGGATCTAAAGTTAATTAAGTTTAGGCTTAAAGTTTAGGATAATTGAGTTAAAGTTGAGGGTTCTAAAGTTAAAGTTTAGGATTCTGAAACATGTATTTAAAGTTGTTGATTCTATGCTTAAAGTTAAGATTATCACAATTAAAGTTAGCCCTGTTATTGAAATAGTTAAGAAAATTTAATATTAGTTTATCTAACTTTTATTACAAAAAGGGTAACTTTAAGTACAAAACTCTCAACTTTAAGTATAATATTGGTTTTTGGTATATAACTTCAATTCTTCATTGTACGTTAAGTATCCATGCACTTTGAAACTTTATTTTCAACTTAAATCCGAAAAAAAAATTCACAATTTATCTTAGACACTTGGACACGTATCCAAGTCAGTCCAAGTAACATGGGTTTTGGCGATGTTTAGAAAAAGTTACGTAACATATTAGAAGTTGTTAATTTAATGCTAAAAGTTAAGCAAATATACCTCAACTTTTACTATATCTAGCCTGACTTTTAATATATAAATCCAACTTTTACATTTTTGAACAAAAGACAGATTAAAAGATATATACACTTCAGAGAAATATTATACTTCACTAAATTTTAATGTATATATTCAAACTTTCAATGTAAAGAAACTTTTACTAAGTTCTCAAGTCTAGTAAACTTTAACTTCAGAATGTTAAACTTTAACTTCATAAACCTTAACTTTAACTTTAAGAAAAAATTAAATTCTATTTTTGATATAAAACATTAAAAGAATCAAAATAATCTCAAATTTGGAGTTATTGTTCCAAAGTCTGCTGTTGGAGGCGCTGCAGTTTTTCCCTTCTTCTTTTTGACAAATGGTCCTCGTGGTCTTTTGTTCCTTCCTTTTGTTGTGCAACGTTCAGGATCCAATACCATAGGAGGTTCAGTTGCTGTGTTTGTTGCAGGTTCAGAACTTGTTGCTTGTTGTACACTTGTATCACTTGTTGTTGTTGCATGAGTACCTACAAACATTTAACATACTGTATCATAACTTTTACTTATAAAACCCAAACTTTAACATATAAAACCCTAACTTTTACTTATAAAATTGTAACTTTTACATATTTTCCTTTTTAAGAAAATGTGAGTTCCAATCTGTTTTTATTTCACACATTATAGTTTTTTTGGTTTAAAGTTGTAGTTCTGTAGGTTAAAGTTATGAAATTTATTCTAAAGTTAAGACAGACTTTCATCATCTCTAACTTAACTTTAACAAGGAATATCTTAACTTTAACCAAAAAACAATTAACTTTTACCTGCTGGTGCTGAGTTTGTTTCATATGCTGCTGTTGCATTTGTTTCAGGTGCTGCTGTTGCACTTGTTTCAGGTGCTGCTGTTGCACTTATTTCTGTGGTTGAAGCGTCGTCAGTGTTTGAAACATTTAATGACGCTAGAAGTTCATCAACTAGAGACACACTAGCGGCATAACCATCCTCCATAAGGGTTCTTGTCTCCTCATTTGATTGGCTTTTCAAGATAAGGTTGTAGTATTTCCTAGCCATGGTTTGGCGCCAAGGTGTGTACTGCACCTCTTCTGGTTTTTCATTTTCTAATTTGTTCCAAACTGATGACTTGGCAGATTTTGTCCACCTCTTTTTGATGTACTATTCTGGAATCCGGTTAACCGAATGAAGGTGCAATATCCTAATGCAGTGGTAGCACAACCATCCTGAAGCTTCAAAGTTTTTACACGTACATGATACTGTTTGGCTCTCGTGGATGTATGTTACTCTCTGTGCAGACCAAGGTTCTTCATCAATGGAAACAGCATAGAACTCAGTATTTTCTGCATTAGTAGTACCATGTTTTAAAGTTAGGAAAATCAATATAAAAGTTAGCCCTGGTGTACTTAAAGTTATGAAACTTAATTTTTCAGGTTACATAACTTTAAAAATAAAAAACCTAGCTTTAACTTCAGAATTCTAAACTTTAACTTCAGATGCCTAAACTTTTTCAAAATCTTAACTTTTAAAACAAAAAACCTAAACTTTTTACTTAAAGTTATGAAAATATGTATAAAAGTTAGCCCTGGTGAATTAAAAGTTAATAAACTTTATATTTCAGTTTATCAACTTTTATTAAAAAAAAGGCATAACTTTTACAGTAAAAAGACTAACTTTAAATTCTGATATTTACCTTGTTTCCAAATTAATTTTGCTGTTGTTGCAATTGAATATCCAAATTCCTCCTTAAAGTCTCTGAATAGTGACAACGTGTAAACTTCTGATGCATGTTTCAACAATCCAGATAGTGGTAAAGCCGAGGATGGAACCGATTTACTACAAGAGAATTCAGCTTGCTTTTCTGTACTTCTCCAACGTTGTATTGTACCTTTGAACAATCTATAGAAATCAGTTAAACTGGTTGTTCTGTTTGCTCTAAATCCGATGGCGTGATTAGTGCTTTCACTTCGTTGTGAAGACAAAATCCCAGCTGAAAAGAAGTCTTTGCTTAGCGCAGGGCACCATTTTTCTCTCAAATCGTATACATTTGTAAACCACTCTTCCCCTATCAGCTCATATTGTTGCAGCATTGATCTCCAATTGGTTTCAAATTCAACTACTGTGACACACTTATACAAGCAATAGTTGAATGTCTTCTTAAAAGTTGGATCTCGTTTCAATGCCCCAAATCTGGTAATAGCATTCTGATGCAAATGCCATACACATAATCTGTGTCTTGAATCTGGAAAGACCTGCATATACAACTCAATGTTAAAAGTTGAGATTTTTGAAGTTAAAGTTAAGAAAATTGAAATTAAAGTTAAGAATTATAAAGTTAAAGTTAAAGTTAGGGATAAGTATTCTAAATTTAAACTTTAGGATTCTAAAATTAAAGTTAAGATTTCTAAATTTAAGGTTAAGGATTCTGAACTTAAAGTTAAAGATTTGGAAGTTAAAGTTAAGGACTATGAACTTAAAGTTGAGGAATATGAAGTTAAAGTTAAGGGCTCTGAAAAGGATAAATCTTGGATTTTTACCTGATTGATGGCATTGTTCATTGCTGCATCTTGATCTGTAAAGATTGATATTGGACTTTTTCCCCCCATTGACTTTTTGAAAGTTTGTAGAAGCCACACAAACGACTCAATCTTTTCATCTCCTATGAATGCACAACCAAACATGCAATTGTTCCAGTGGTTGTTTATTCCAACTATTGGAGCACAAATTAGGTTATACCTGTTTGTTCTATACGTCGTGTCAAAAACCACTATATCTCCAAAAATTCCATAGTCTTCCATCATCATAGAGTCCCTCCAAAACAAACTCCTCAATTTACCTTTTTCATCCAATCTAAATCTAAAAAAGAAGTTTGGGTCACCTTCAAGCTCTAAATACATTATGTCAGTTACTGCTTGTGCATCACCTCCTTCTATTTGCTTCATTTTTAACCTCGTGCAGTAATTTAGATGGTCTTTCTTCGAGTGTCCCAAATTTTCTTCACCTCCAGCTTCAATTGCCATGTAGTTAAAGGAAGCCGTGGATGACAGACCTGTCAGTTCAGCATAAAAGAATGTAAATAAAATAATAGTTTCGGCAAAATGTTTAACTTTTACTTCTTCAGACCTGACTTTTAGTACAAAAAGGCTAACTTTAACTTTTAAAACTTTAATTGTCAATAACTTAACTTTAACACCTTATAGTTAATTTTCTTTGTTAAAGTTGTTGTTATTTAGGTTAAAGTTAAGGAAATCGTTGTCAAAGTCAAAAACAGTCTTCATTCTACTCTTACCTAACTTTTACTTTAAAAAGCTTAACTTTAACTTCTAAAACTTTAATTGTCATTAACTTAACTTTAACACCTTATAGTTAATTTTTGTGTTAAAGTTGTGGTTATGTAGGTTAAAGTTAAGGAAATTGTTGTCAAAGTTAAAGACAGTTCTCATTCTATTCTAACCTAACTTTTACTTTAAAAAGCTTAACTTTAACTGAGATGAGTGTGACTTTTATATTTCCAACTTTTTTCATCTTAGAAGGTGATTGCAGTAACAAAAGGATGAGTATCAAAACAATAACTTTTACACAGAACATAAAAGTTTAACTATCAAAATGTAACTATTACCAGATTTTTGCATAGTTTCAATTGCCTCCCTCTTCTCTTCCGTTATTTGCCTTTCAGATCTATGCAAGTAGTGCCATTGACTTCTAGTTAAATCATGGTTGTGCATTATCACATGATTAACAACCTCATATCTGCCTTCAGAATTCATTTTCACTCTCAAGCAAGCCCTACATTGAGTTCTCGTGATCGAAACTTGCCTTGGTTTTCTCTCTTTTTTGGGCACCACAGGAACAACTGTTTGCACTTTTTTCTTTTTGTTCTTTCCATTGTTTGTTACTCCTGCTGCTGAACAAACATATGTCTTTTCAAGCACGATTCTTGTCCCAACTTTGAATCTCGTGTTTCCTTTCCTTATGGAAAACCCAACCTCACTAGCATGTTTTTCGTAGAAACCTAGAAGTTCCTCCACTGTTTCAGCAGTGTATCCCATCAGTGTTCCAACAATATCTTGATCCGGTTCTGTTATTGCAATTACCAAAAATCAGCAATTTTTTTTATTATTAAACCCTAACTTTTACGCATAATACTATAACTTTTATTAAAAAAAGGCCAACATTTACTAAAACAAGTTTTACTTCTATGCATAGAACTTTAACTTTTACTAAAACAAGGCCAACTTTTACTAAAACAAGCCTAATTTTTACGCATAAAACTGTAACTTTTACAACAATAAGTCTAACTTTTATGGATAACACTATAACTTTTACTAAAACAAGCCTTATATCTATTTAAACAAGGCTAACTTTTATGCATCAAACTATAACTTTTATGCATAAAACCATGTAAATTCTTTATTTAAATCTAAGCAAATATTCTAAACTTTTCATTTCAATACTTAACTTTTACTCTAAAAACCTCAACTTTAACTTTGATATCTGTAACTTTTTCAAACACCTATTTTTCAGCCAAACCAACACATTTACATAACTTTTACAGGAATATCTCTAACTTTTTCATTCATAACTATAACTTTAACTTTGAACGTATAAACTATAACTTTTATGCATAACTATAACTTTACATTTTACTTACTTAACTTTTACTCTGAATACCTAAACTTTAACTTTGATATCTGTATCTTTTTCAAACACCAATACTTCAGCCAAACAAACATATTTACCTAACTTTAACAGGAATATCCCTAACTTTTACATTTATAACCATAACTTTAACTTCAAACATATAATTAATTATTCATACCTTCAGAACCAGAAATAATATGTTGTTCTTCAGCTTCCATTGCCTCCTCTTCTTCACGTTCCTGTGCCAAAGCATTATTTTCGATGCAATTGTTGAGAACGTCCTCCATTGTTGCATCTTGAATATCAGGTTCAACAGGAACTTGAATGCTTTGAGTGGATTGAATCACACTCCTAATTAGGTTTTCCATTAGAGATTGATTTCACAATTTCGATCTCGATTTCAATTGCGTTCTTCTTCCTTCTTTTCAGTTTGGATTTCAATGTCGATCGTTTTTTATCTCGATTTCGATTGCGTTCCTCTTCTTCAGTTTCGATTTCAATGTCTGCGTCCTTCTTCCTTCTTCCTTCCTTCTCTTTTTGCGATTTTACGGGGCGTTTTCTCTCTCCTTTTCTGCGATTTTGCTGGCTGCGTTTTCTCTCTCCTCTTTCTTTCTTTCTTTGCGTGATTTTTCTTTCTTTCTTTCCGTGATTTTGTGCGCGCGTTTATGTTCATTTAATTCACACGTGTGACAACTTGGTGCACATTAATATTAATGTGCACCTGTTGCACACAAGACCTTTTGTTGTAAATATCTTTACGGTTACTATTTGCACAAATATTAAGACAAAAATGGGAAAGTTGGTTAAGCATAATAAAATATGAGTAAAGTAAGAGAAATGTATAAAAAAGTGGACGAGTGCAAGAAAAAAATGAATAAAGTAAGAGAAAGTGAGTGGAAAATTGTAAATATTGTCAAAAAATAGAATAAAGCAGACTGTAAAGTACATTCACTACAACAATTTCCGTGTTTTGGCGACGCGTTTTTGGCTAATTAGCGACGCTAATAGGCGTCGAGAAAATTTCCCTCGACGCCTGCAATTATCGTCGAGGAAAACTTAGTCGAGAATTCTCGACGCCTTTAAGCGTCGAGATTTGGGACGCCTGACGCTGTCCAGGAAGTCTTTGGGGCGTCGAGATTTGGGACTCCTTACGCTGTCCACGAAGTCTTTGGGGCGTCGAGAATAGCGACGCCTTACAGCGTCGTCTTTTTCTTTATGCGTCGAAAATTATGACGTCATATGCTGTCCATAAAATAACAAGGCGTCGAGGTCCTCGACGCCTTACTGCGTCTTAAGATGTGTGTTAGGCGTGGATCAAAATTGTTTGCCGACACCTTCCTGGGTCCCTATTAATAACCCGCCATGTTCCGAATTTTGCCGACCCCTTTTTGCGTCGACCTGTTGTAAATACTAGACTTTTAACCGTGCACTTTTCCCCCCCTTATTTAGGATCTATAGATATCATACGAGAAAAACAATTAAAATTAAGATAATAATCAGTGCTAAAATTAGACAAACGAGGTTTTAAAAAGTGAAATCATATATTTATATATGGTGTATGTTACAATGTATGAGAACGTGCTACATAACTTACAACGTTTGTTTCAATATTGACATATTGACCATTATTGGCTGCTAAAATAAATAATAAATTAAATAGAAAGGCAAATAAGCCACATATTGCATTAAAACATCTAAATTTGCAGATTCTAGCACTCTCTCTATTTGCAAATCTGGAGTTGCCGCATATCATCCTTGTCACACGCTAAATAACCTTGGAAAGAAAAGACGGGTTAAATCAGTCCAAGTCATAACTAACAAACATCACTTGTTCAATTTAGAAACGGTTAAAATAAACTTATTTACATGAAGCCTGTAACCCTTGCGCCCCATACATCGTTTCTACGATCTCACCAACATGAACATCATCCACTGGCTTTACACCCAGAAGATCACACGCCTTCAGAAATATTGTTGGATTTGGCTTCTCAGCAGCAACCCGTTAGAGAAATCCAGTTCAAACTCAATAATGTACAGACATTTCCAAGTAAAATCCGACTGATAGCCAGTTAGTTTTGCTGAAACGATCATAACATCAAACCAATGTTCACAATTCAGAACCCTCAACAGAGGTCTTAATCGAGTATCGAAGTTTGAGACAACGACTTTTACACCTACATTTCTCACAGCCTGAAATACATACCCTGTATTTGGTGGCAACGATGCCATGAGCAGGAATGTTATGCTATTGTCTCAAAATTGCACTTAGTTTTGTTACTGTATAGTCAGATAACCAACCTGACTGGTTGATCCTTGTGTCTTTGTATCTGATAAGCGAAGCAAAAGAGATGATCTAGACGGAAAGAAAGGAAGTCCAAAGAAGAATACAAGAAAATGATTAAATGGCAAAGGAAAGACAAATACAGCAGAGATAATAGTTATTTGAGGAAACATAAAATTCAGTAAGAACTTCACACCTCCTAGTGATTGTTCATACTGTCGGAGCTGCTTTATTAAGCCAGAATCAGGGGATGCCTGCGATCTTTTGCTTCTCACGTATTCAAGAGCTTGAGATATAGTCATGCAGCGCTTCTTGATCAGATAAGTAAGAATTATTATCACACTGCACCACAAAAGAAATAACTCATAGTATTTTATCTACTTTCAGTATCAGCAACGAGAAATACTCCTTTCACTTTCAAATTGAGAAAAATATCGGTAAACAGAAAGGATAGGGTCAGGGAAGGGCCAGTCCAGTACTCTTTCTAGCGACTTTTTCTATTAGAATATAAACTCCATCACCAATGTCCTGCAATTAACAGTTTAGTTAGCACTTAGCAACAACAAATACAAAACAAAGCTTCCATATTACTAAAATTCAACATTAACATTTAGTAAAAAATGAACACGAGTTGATATTAAACTCAGACAAAACAATACCAAATCAAGTTGGTTTAATTTAGAAAATGTTGACGGTGATAAAAGAGTGTCATGTCTAACTCACTTAAACTTTGAATATCAGCAAAAGTACCAAATCCAGCTAGATTATTACGAAGTATATCACATCACCACACCACGAACTACAAGTTATTCCAATTCAAAAAAGAAACCACCTCCGAATTTCAAGAGTAACAACAGAAAAATACAGAAAACGTCACATCACCAATGAATCACATGAACAAAAAGATTACTGCCACACCAATGAACAGAAAATATGCCAGACAGAAGTATTCGCTTCAAAAACAGGAAATTCATAGGCTAAAGGAGTTGCATGCTCTTCCTTTTTCAAGTTGCTAAGCCATTATTCAACAATTAGCTTGGATTTAGTTTCTTATCGCAACATATATCAGATCCTAAATCTATTTGGTTTAGAGAAATCTGTCTATAAAAACATGCTCCAGGCAAAATTTTAGCACTAAAAGAACATGCTGGAAATGGATAAACCTGACCACCATGAGACCATGATGAAAGACGGAAATGGAAAGCTCCGCCATGGGAGAATCAATCTCTGAAAGCTTGTTCAACTATGAGATCCGTCAACTAAATCAAAAGAAAGAAGGAAATTGATTGTAAGGGGCTTAGAAATGTAGATCTGGAATTTTCAAAGTGATAGAGAAAGAGAAGGTTATGAGGTTAGGGTTGAGGAGAACGGGGACGGGGAATGGGGCTGCTCTCACAGAAAAAGAAAACGGGCACCTAAATATGACCACGTGCGGGGCATGTGCTTTCCTAGTAGTATCTCGACACCTATAGTAGACGGGAAAATAGGAAGACGCAGGAAGGCGTCGAGAAAACATGCAAACAACAATTTAATGCTAACGGTTCTCCCTCAGCGTCGAGGACTTGGTGTCGACAAATGGTGTATTTTGTAGTAGTGCTTCATCATCATCAAATTTGAAGCTTTTCATGATAAGCATCCTTATTCCTTAACTCACAACTACAACTGTCATGCCAAGCTTAGTCTTGGTTGACCAACACATGTTTATTTTCCATGAACATTATTATCAATTTAATTTCCTACAGCATTCCAAACTTCACATTCAGCTGCTGGCCATAATGAAAGTCAAAATTTGGCTTTAACTTTAAATAAGGGGGAAATTTCAGAACAAATTTAGCATCTGACTTGTTTTGCACACAAACCTCAGTATAGACAAAATCATGTACAGTATAAATCAACATCCATAAAGCAAGCCATTTAAAAAGGGAAGAAGCATAATACCAACGCGCAAGACTACACAGTGAGAAACTAATCACAAAGGAGAGTGAAGATACAGGAGAGGATCAGCGGAAGTGTGAAGAAGAAAAAGGTTACCAATCATTTCTTCCTTCATCTTTTCCGCCTTTTCTCGGGCTAATGGCTCCATTCGAACAATGTTCCTCCTAGCCTGCTCATTTGAAGCTTCCACTTCCAATATTTTTTTCATATCTGCAAGGTATCCAAATTTAACCACCATAACGGTATAGATGCACAAGTATATCACAGTATGCAAAATCTGTTTTTAGACATTACAAAAATATAATCACTTTAGTAAAAAAAGTCTCATAACAAATTCGCAACTCACCAGAGATGGCCTCTTCATATCGTTCAAGCTTTTCATAAGCCTCTCCTCTCCTGAGAAGAGCTTTGACATATGCTGGATTTAGTTCTATAGCTTTTGAACATTCCTTGACTGTCTCATCATACTTTCCCTGAAAGAGCAATATGCAAAAGAATCTAATTAAACAGCTAAAAGCGACAATCAGAGGAGGAGACTGCCTTCTCCGAAAGAACACTAGAGTTCTTAAAGGAAGCAAACATGTAGAAACACATAGATACAACATATTGGAGTGGGGAGGGGAGTTATGTGTTCAAGAGAGATGGATGACCAAATTCTAAGTCCTTGTATCTAATGCCCGGACAGTGTTAACCCAGAATAAGAAAGAAAGCTACCCATCCCCCCCTCCCTCTCTGTATGGAAGATATTAGAGACATCTGGCTCTCCAGCAGAACCTATCAGCTATCTATATTAACCCTTTTCTAAAAGACCGGATCAGAAATTGGAAATTGGAAATCTGAAATCTGAAATGGTTTCATTTTCAGCAATCCTTCCAATGACATAAACCAACAGTATCAAAACACCAAACAAAACGAAAGAAGTTGAAACGACTACGTTTCATAAACAACCAAATATCGTCCTCAAATTGTATGTCTAAGTAACAAATACGAATTAAGAAGTACGCATTTCTCTATACAACAGAAAAATCAAACGCATAGTAGCAGGAAAAAAACCCTAAATTAAGCGAGAAGCTCAATCAATGGAAGAAAAATCAAACTCACTAGATTTTTTTTTTCAAATTCAACTTCAATTGCCAAATAACTACAAATAATGAAATCAATATTAGGTTACAATTTCGCTTAAATAATACAATTCAATAATCATAAGAGAGAGGAGAGAGAGAGAGAGAAAGAGCACCTGTTTCAATTGATCATCATCAAGAGCATCTTCATAAGAATCATCCTTAACAGCCGTCAATGGCGCAAATTTTTCTTGTTGTTGTTGTTCGTCGTCGCCAAAGTCGGTACCTCTATCAGAATGATCGCCTTCGCTAGCCGTTTCGAAACCATCCGTTTCTTCTTTGTTGTTGACGGAACTCGTTTCAGGTTCTAAATTGAGTTTCTTGTGGTTGATCTCTGGTGCTGCAGCAGGTTCGTCGTTTCATTGTTCGATTACCACCATATTTGAGAGATTTTCGGGGGAAAAAGAAGTTTAAATTGAGAAGGTTGAAGATGAAAAAGGCTCAAGTTTAAAATTAAAGACAAACCTTGATGAATATCAATGGCAGATTGGCAGAGAGCAGAACGGTTTCGAATTTGTAGAGAGGAGAGGTACGATGCGGTTCTTTTGGTGTTTCAGCTAATTAGGGTTAGCGAGAGATAGAGTACGTGAAGTCGTGAACAGTTTTTAGTTTTAGCGCTCATAGGCTCATAGAAAAAAAAAAAAATTAAAAGCGCTTAAGTTCAATTTTCACTAAAATTTGAAGCGTGTATAATGTTTGATATTGGAAACACGTGCAAGGCACATGTTTTGTCGACGCCAAAATGCGTAGCGAGATATTTCGACGCCTAATGGCGTCGACAATAAGCTGTCGGCAAAATTCGCGACGCCAAAAGTCGTCGTGGAAACACGGAAATATTTTTGGCCCCCAACTCCACCCCCTTGGCGTCGAGGCTCAAGCGTCTTCAAAGAGGCCGTTTTGTAGTAGTGATTATGAAACGGGCTAAAACGGAAAGGGTAAAGATGATTTTGAAATGGAGGTAGTCTGTTTTAAATTTCAAAGAAAAATAAAAAATACTAAGTACGTATATTTATATACACTTTGAGAGTGGGGGTGATAAGGGGAACCCTTTCTCAAAGTGGCCCTAGTAGAGATAGAATCCCTAATATTTTGGTTGGAAGGTGAAATCCTTTCCACTAAGCCAAATCATTTGATTTGCTTGGTATGTACATTTATTATATATTTTGTTCCGGTGTTGTAAGATGGAAACAATGGGCTTCGAATGAAGGCCCTTTTGTATGTGTTGAAGATCTTGCTTGTTTGAATGAGTGGAGTCCGAATTCACCTGCACAATAGCAAAGTTACTAGCCTCGGGGGTGTTTCCGAGGAAAGCCCCTCCGATGCCTAAGTAAGAATGATGCTCGGATTCTAGAGAGAAGTTCTCTAGAAGAGTAGTCTTAAGGCGGTAAATTCGACGTACCTTGAGGTGTGAGCCTTGGCGGCCTATTTATAGTGTTTGCATAATAAATGCCCATAGGTCATTTATTGCTATTGGGCCTTGGGCCTTGATGGATGGCTGACTAGCCATTGGTGGGTTTGATGCTGTTTGTTTAGAGCCATTGGGCTTTGGACTTAGTGGCCCAATTGAGAATCAATTGGGAGCCCAAACAACATGCCCCCCAGACCCGGTCCATTTAGAATTAAATGGGTGGGTTTCCAGCTGTCAGAAGTCCGAAAGTTCCCTCTCTTTTTCTGAAAAGGGATGATTTGCATTGATGACAAGTGTTGGGAGTTGTATTGTGCCGTGGAGATCGTGGGTTGAGGAAGTTGATGCGCCCCTTTTCTTTTCTATAAATACGGGGTGCATTGCTCTTTTCGAACTTTTTACTCCTTCTTTCAAACCCTTTCTCTCTCTAAATTCCGGCGATCGCAGTGCAATTTGTTTCTTCAGATCTACGAAATTCGGCCAACTTTGGACTTCGGGAACTTGTGTTGTTCGTTTTATCGGCGAATTCCGCTTCGGAAAAAGGTAATTTGTTTCTGAATTCTCCTTTTTTCTTCGTTTTTCCTTCTACCCCTCAATCTCAACCCTAGACCGAGAATTCGCGGCCATGGCAAAGAATAGGGGCAAGAGCAAGTTCGTCGTTGGCTCCTCTAGTGAGAGGGAGAACGTGCCTTCGGGAAGGTTACCGAAAACTTCGAGGGGTCGGCCTTCGGAGAGGCCAGTGGAGAGGCGTTCGACTGGTTGGGATGCTTCGAAAGATGATGTTGTTGGCGGGTCTAGCGTGTCTGAACGCGCAACTTCTGGTAAAAAGGCTGGCTCTTCGGGTGTGCGCCGCTCCTACCCTGAGTTTCCAGTTCATTGGACTGAAGCTGATCCGCAGGGTAAGTATGCCCCGATTCTGCATGAGACCACTAAGATCGATGGTCCCTTGGAAAAATCGGTCAGTGGTGACTGGTTGGTGGAGGCGAAGCTGGGGCATTACCATCGGAGGGCCGAAGAGTTATACGGAATCCAGCACGCCTTGGGGTACTGGTGCGAGCTTCCCGACCAGGAGCGTCCTCGGGTGACTCATCCGCCGAGGGGGTTCATCTCTGTGTATACTCATCATTTGGAGAACGGCCTCCTCTTTCCTTTGGATCCCTTCATATCCGAGCTCCTGGTGTCGTATAACATCAGTTTGGCCCAGCTTACCCCCAAATCTATGAGGCACATCATCGGATTTAGATGGGTGTGCGATTTTATTAACTTTCCATGCTCTGTTGCCGTGTTTCGGGATCTGCACGATCTGTCTTTCAACCACGCTTCCAAGGGGGATGGGTATGGTTGGTGGACCATTATCAACAAAAGATCCCGAAGAAAGGGGGAGCCGAACTATATTACGGCCTACCCTTACCTCAGCTCTGATCATAACTGGAAGACGGAGTGGTTGTTCGTTCGTGTGCCGACAGATCCGAAGCATCCACATTTTTACCGCCCTCCGAAGTGGTTTGTGACTCCTGATCCTGATATGCGAAGCGTGGCTGCTCCGGATCGGAACCATCACCACTACGTGGATCTCCTCCAGTGGTTTTTGGCTCGGGAGGACAACTACAAATTGCCGTCCAACTGGCTCCCGAACCTCAACTATATCTTGCGGGAGGACATTCTTGCTGTTGCCGGTCTCAGCAGGATTTTTGACAGGGGTAGGTGTCTTTCGGCTGGGACCGTGCTTTAGTAAGTTTGTCCTCCTCCTTTTTGGTCTCGTTTTACTGATTTCGTTTTGTGCTTTGTTTCTGCAGAGTACGGCTTCAGCTGCGTTGATCCTGTGGTCTTGGGTATTTCTTTGGATCTGAAGACCATTCACGACTTGATTATAAGTTCGGGAAGGAGAATCCTCGTAATCCTCGTTTGAAGGATTACGTGCTGTCTCCGTCGGGTGTCGCTCGGATATCTGAAGTTCGAGCTGATCCGTGGGATTCTGCCTCTTCTCCCGAAGCTGTTCCAGTGAAAGTCGTGCTCCCTGATTTGAGGACAACCTCGGATCCGGTGAGTGTTTCTAATCTCAATATCTTTTGTTTGTCTTTCTTTTTGGTTGGCCGTCGGCTAACGTCTTGGTCCTGGACCATCTTTTTAGGGTCCTGGGACTGACGCTGTGCCGCGTGCCGTTCCTTCGGTTTCATCTCCGGCTCGGATAGATATCTCTTTATCTAGGAACCGGGTACTTCGCGATTTTTCTTTATTCTTTCCTTTGTCTTGTTTTACCTTTATTGACCCTTGGTTTCTTCTGTTTAGGATCAGCGCAAAAGGAAGAGCAGCACTCTTTTGAGGCCTTCTGCGCATCCGAAGAAGGCGAAAGCTGATCAGTCTTCGGAGAAGGTATTTGTTCTGACTTAGAGCTTTTGTGGTCTGTTCTCTCTTTTTCTGAAACTGACCTTTGAGCGTTTGCCCTGTAGGAAGTGGTTTCGGAAGTCATGCCTCCTCCCAAAAACCTCCTTCACTTCATGCCCTTGCCCGGGCAGAAGTTGAAGAGTGTGGTGGTTGTGGAACCGCCTCCCGTGGACCAACCGCTGGCTGAGGAAGATACCATCCCTTCTCCGCTGAAGCCGTCTGCTGCTTTAGGGATCGAGATCCAGGATATAACCAAGGTGATGGAGGCAATTGAAGCCGACCTTGTTCCTGGCTCGGATGTCCCTATTGTGGCCGAGCAGAAGGAAGAAGCTGCTGACGTTTCTCTCGAAAGGGAGAAAAGTCCGGATAAGGAGATGGTGGATCTCACCGAAGCTCACGTAGAGGTTCCCGAAGCTGAGAAGGAGGAACCCGAGCAGGGTCTGACGAGGAAGAGGCGTCATTCGACCTTGGGCTCCACTTCGACCTCGGCCCTGGATAGACTGATCCACGCTGACCCTTGCTCGGATGTTCCGCTGAAACGGATCCCCGAGGAGGTAAGGGAAGCGATGGCTCGCTATGCCAGAGCTCCGGTTTTGGGGGAGAACCCCATGGCTCACGTGGGATCTTTGGTGGGTCCCGAAGCTGCACGGGAGAATCTTCTTCGGGCCAACCCGCAGTGGAGGGTTCCTGGAGCTGAGGAGAGGAACCCAGCTATGATGGCCCAATATTATCTGAATGAGGTAAGTGTTGGAAATTTTGTTTTGAGTTCCGTTTTTTTTTTTTTTTTTTTTTTTTTTTTTCTTCTTTCCTCATCTTTTCTCGTCCTTTCTTCTTTCCCAGGCTGTTTTCTGGTCCTCGTTCGCTTCCGAGTGTAGCTCGGTTGAGGAAAGGCAGCTGAGGAGGTATCAGGAGGCTTATGCTCATGATATCCCTGTCTTGGACCAGAAGGCTGGGCAGCTCATGGCCGAGATGGTGGACCTCAAGCAACTGTACCTTCAGTACAGTCGTGAGGCTAGGGAAGCGGCGGAACAGATCGGGGCCGAAGTTGGGAAGCTCACTTTCCAAGTTGAAGAGGATGCTGAAAAGATAGCTTCCTTCGACAGGGAGAGGAGAGAAATGGCTGCCAAGTTTGCGAGCGAACTTGAAGAAAAAGACAGTCTTCTCAAGGAGATGACGTCTAAATTTGAGGCGGCCATTAAGCAGAGCCAGGAAGCGGAGGCGAGGCTTCAGCAGTTTATCAAGCACCGGGAGATTGTTCAGAATCAAGCTGACAAGGTGCCCGTTCTCCAGCTGAAGATCCGAGAGAAAGATGCTGCCATTCGGAAGTTGGAGCAAGAGAGAGTTGACCTCTACACTGCTGATCAGTGTAGAGAGCAATACTGGAATGGCATCCTGGGTGCTCGGCGGATGTTCGCGAAGCATATGCCTCATTTCCCTTGGAATGAGAAGGTTCCGCTCTGGATGAGGGGCCAGGATCACTTGGTGGAGTGTCAGGCCGATCGAGACGAAGCTGAAGCTGAACGCCAAGCTGCTCTTGCAGAGGCTCGGGCCCAGAAGGCGGCTTCCGAAGGTGATACTACTGCTGGGGGTTCTTCGAAGGATGCTCCTCTGGGGGATGCTCCTGAGACTCCCAAGAGCTAGGGATTCGGGCAGTCGTCTTCTTCAGAGTCGGTCGGTTCCAGTTGAGGACTTCCGAACATGTGCTTGCCTTTCCCCCCTTTTGCCTCGGCGCTGCGTTGTACTTATTTCTTTTTTGTTTTCTTTAGTACTTCGGTAGGCCGGTATTGTCTGTTGATGGCTGCCGATTTTAACTTGTTTCATTTTGTTTTCAATTTTTGAGGTTTTTCGATGTATTTGTACTTCCCCCAAATATTGAATAAAAAATGAATGTTTGTTACTTGGCTGCTTCTTTTCAACTTGTTCTTTCGCAATTTTTAGGTCTTTAAATCCGTAGATTTCTCGAGCTCCTCTTTCTGTAGACTTGCTAAAAACCTTTTGACCTTGCGAGCTCTTTAGATCCGTAGATCTGTTAAGAGACTTTTTAACTTTTGCGAGCTCTTCAAATCCGTAGATCTGCTAAGAGGCTCTTTGACTTTGCGAGTTCTTCAAATCCGTAGATCTGCTAAGAGACTCTTTAGTTTTGCGAGTTCTTCAAATCCGTAGATCTGCTAAGAGACTCTTTAGTATTGCGAGTTCTTCAAATCCGAAGATCTGCTAAGAGACTCTTTAGTTTTGCGAGTTCTTCAAATCCGTAGATCTGCTAAGAGACTCTTTAGTTTCCAGACTCTTCAAATCCGTCGATCTGCTCAGAGGTTTGGATTGTTCTTCCGATCTCTTGTGGTTCGGAAACCTGGGCAAGAGATCGCTAGTCTGCCTCTTTAGTTATGCCTTCGGCGATCCGTGGATCTGAGCCGGAGTTTTATAACTTGATTCGAGCGACTGTTTGTTGCGAACAAATTTTATTAGGGTACCGCGAATCCGAGGATTCTGGACGGTTCCCTGAAGTGTATGATTTGGTCATTTCTTGCATTTTATCAAGGAATGGGCAAAGTCAACCTGTTTTTAGTCTCGGATTGATCAGATCCGAGGCTGCATATATATATAAAGGGATAATAAATGTAGAGATAAGTTTAATGAAACACATGGTGCCAATGGCTTTCCTCTTCTCATTAAACAACTTACTTGGTTTACAGACAGAGATCATACAAAATATTTCTTGAGAACATCGGTATTCCAATGGTTCTTCAGAATTGTTCCATCTAACTGTTTCAGCATATACGTGCCTGGCCTTTTTTCGGAATGGATGATGTATGGTCCTTCCCAAGTGGCTGAGAGTTTGCCATGGATCCGTCCTTTCTGAACCGAGGCGGCGTTTCTGAGTACTAGATCACCGACTTTTAGGGGTCTGGCGTTGACTCTTCGGTTGTAATGCTTGTTGACCCTCTGCAAATAGGCTGCGTTGAGTGTCCTTGCATCGTTCCGAGCTTCATCCAGTAGATCGAGAGCTTCGGATAGAAGCTGGTTGTTGCTTTCTCCTTGGAGCCCATCATACCTGTTGTATGCCTGGATCCTCAGGCTTTCTGTTCCGATTTCCACAGGAATTACAGCTTCGGATCCGTATACAAGGTGGAACGGTGTTTGTCCGGTAGCTTCTTTTTCAGTGGTCCGAAGGGACCATAGCGTTCCGGGTAGCTCTTCTAACCATTTGTTTTTGTCATCCTCGACTCTTTTCTTGAGTGCGTTGAGGATGAGTTTGTTAGCAGCTTCGGCTTGCCCGTTGCTTTGTGGGTGACAGACTGCCGAGTATGCTAGGTGTATGCCGAACTGTTTGCACCACTTTTGCAACGGGGTGTTGTCGAACTGTTTCCCGTGGTCGAAGACCATCAGTCTTGGTATGCCGAACCTTGTGATGATGTTCTGCCATATGAACTTGCGGACCTGAGGTTCGGTGATGGAGGAGACAGCTTCGGCTTCGATCCATTTGCTAAAATAGTCGACTCCTACAATCAACCACTTCTTCTGGTTCGTCGCTGAGGGGAAGGGACCAATGATGTCTAACCCCCACTGTGCGAATGGTAAGGGATACAGTGTTGATTGTAGGGTTTGAGCTGGTTGATGGATGGCTGGTGCGAACTTTTGGCATTTCTCGCATTTCCTTGCCATCTGCTTTGCCTCGGAAACCATAGTGGGCCACCAGTACCCAGCCCGAAGGGCTTTATGTGCTAACGTCCTACCTCCAATGTGGTTTCCGCATATCCCGAGGTGGATTTCCCTTAGGATGTAGTCAGCGTCTGTTGGACCCACACATTTTAGCAGCGGAGCAGAGAATGATTTCCTCATGAGCTCTCCTTCGGCGCTGATGATGAACCATCTGTTGAATCTTTTCAGTTTTCTCGCTTGCAGCTTATCTTCGGGGAGTTCTCCCCTTTCTTTGTATGCAACTACTGCGTCCATCCAGCTAGGTTCGGTACGTAAGCTGCATACTGTGGTGGGTAGCAAGTCGATGCTTCTCTCTTGGTGAACTTCCACGTGGACCGACCTGTTTAGGTCGATGAGTGTTGAGCTTGCGAGTTTTGACAGTGCGTCTGCTTGCGTGTTCTGTCCTCGGGGAATGAGGATGACTTCAAAGGATCTTAACTTTGACGTTAAGGATTTAATTTTTGCTAAATAGGCTGTCATGCTGGGCCATTTGGCCTCATACTCCCCTCGGATCTGGTTGGCTACAAGCTGGGAATCAGTTTTGAGGCGAACATGTTCGGCCTCCAGGGATAAACAAAGCTCTATCCCTGCGATTGCGGCCTCGTATTCGGCCTCGTTGTTGGTTGCTTTGAAGCCGAACTTCAATGCATACTCTATGCTTTTCCCCGTCGGGGGGATCAGTACAACTCCTGCCCCTGAGCCGTTTATTGTGGAAGATCCGTCAGTGAAGACCTCCCAAGTGCTTTTCGTATCATCCAACATTTCCTGGTATGAGCACTCGGCCAAGAAGTCTGCCAATGCTTGTGCTTTGATTGCTGTCCTCGGCTGATATTTGATGCCGAACTCTGATAGTTCGAAGGCCCAGGCAGCCAATCTTCCTGACCTCTCTATTTTGTCGAGTACTTTTTCGAGCGGTTGGTCAGTTAGCACTGTGATCTGGTGGGAGTCGAAGTATGGCCTCAGTTTTCGGGCAGCTACCACTACTGCATATGCGACTTTCTCGATGAGTGGGTACCGGGTTTCGGCCCCTGTGAGTGTTCGGCTGGTGAAGTAGATTGGCTGTTGCTTCTTTTCTTCTTCCCGGAGAAGCACTGCGCTGACGGTTCCAGGGCTAACTGCGACATATAGGTACAGGGTTTCCCCCTCCTTTGGTCTGGCCAGTGTCGGCAGTTGAGCTAGGTGGGCTCTGAGTTGCTGGAAAGCTTCTTTTTGCTCCTGTTCCCATATCAGTTCGGGATCCACTTTCCTCGGGACCCCCTTTTTCTTGACTGGTTCTGCTTCTCCTCCGGGGAGGTTCTTTGGTTTCAGTGCCTTGAAGAAGGGGGCTCCCTTGTCCGAGGCTTTTGATATGAACCTTGTTAGTGCGGCTAACCTGCCGGTTAGCCTCTGCACATCTCTCTTGGTCTTCGGCTCGGGTAAATCCAATGCCGCTTGGACTTTGTCTGGGTTCGCATCAATTCCTCTTTCGCTCACCATGAATCCGAGGAACTTCCCTGACTTCACCCCGAAGACGCATTTTTTTGGGTTCAGCTTCATGCTGTATTTCCTCAGATTTCCGAAGGTCTCTGCCAAGTCTTTGACATGGTCTTCCTCCTTGATGCTTTTTACGATGGAGTCATCCACGTAGACCTCCACATTCCTCCCTTTCTGGTCGGCGAAGACGTGGTCAACTAACCTCTGGTAGGTGGCTCCGGCATTTTTCAAGCCGAAAGGCATCATTTTGTAGTTGAACACTCCTGCGCTTGTGATGAACGCTGTCTTTGCCCTGTCATCGGGGTGCATGAATACTTGGTGGTAGCCTGAAAAGGCATCCATGAAGCTGAGCAGTGCATGGCCGCTGGTGGAGTCAACCAGTTGATCTATCCTTGGCAGGGGATAGCAGTCTTTGGGGCAGGCTCGGTTCAGATCTGTGAAATCTACGCACATTCGCCATGAGCCGTTCGCTTTCTTGACCATCACCACGTTGGCCAGCCACTTCGGATACATGCATGGTTCGATGAATCCGGCCTCTTGCAACTTTTTAACCTCCTCGGCGATGGCTTTGTTTTTCTCCGAGGAGTAATTTCTCTTTTTTTGCTTGATTGGCCGAGCTTCAGCGTTGACATCCAGCTTGTGACAAATCAGCTTCGGATTTATCCCTGGCATATCTGCTGCTGACCATGCAAAGATGTCTTTATGATCCCTGAGTAATCGGATCAAATCGATTCGGAGCCCCGAGCTTAGGCCCTTGCCTATTCGGACGCTCCTGTCTGAATCATCTTCGAGGAAGATATCCTCCATTTCTTGATCTGGTTCGGGGGATAGGGTTTCGGGGCGAGCATCAACTTCCGCGGGAGACAAGCTGCTCGTGCTTGCTCTTCTCCTTTTTGCCTCGCTTTCCTCTCCCGTAGCTCCTTTTTCCTCCTCGGGGCCGTCCCCTAGTTTGGGCTTTCGGACAGCAGTGTGGCAGGTTCTTCTCGCCACTTCTTGATCACCTCTGATTCGTTCGGCGAATCCTGCATCCGAGACGTATATCATCAGCTGGTGGTATGTGGAGGGGACTGCTTGCATCTTGTGAATCATGGTTCTCCCCATGATTACGTTGTATACGGAGTCGCAGTCCATCACCAAGAATTCGTCCCGAAGGGTTTTTGCTGCCTGGCCTTCGCCCACTGTGACTGGCAGGGTGATCTTTCCTCGAGGGATAGCTGCGGATCCGTTGAATCCGATCAGAGGATAACTGACTTTCGTCAGTTCTTCCTCTGGTTCTTCGAGGATCAGCTGCTCGAAGCAGTTTCTGAAGATGATGTTGACGGCACTTCCTCCGTCGACTAACACTCGATGTACGTTGTGGTTGTTGAGGTCCATGGAAATGACCAGAGGATCGTCATGTTTGTACTGGACTCCGAAGCAATCATCAGCAGTGAAGGTCATGTTCGGGGGGTGTGGTTGGTTGTCTCCAACCGCGCTGAAGTTGACCCGATGGGAGAGGGCTCTTAGGTGTTTTTTGCTGGCCTGGCCAGACTTCTGTCCCCCGAACACCACTAGGATGTCATTTTTCTTGTGCCCTGTTGCTTCGTAGACCCTTTTCTGGGGTTGCTCGTGTTGTTTGCCGCTTGCGGCCTTTTCTTTTTCCTCCCTTCGGTCTAACAAGTACTGTTTCAGGTAGCCTCGGCGAACGAGGTCCTCAATGTTGTCTTTCAGCGAGTTGCACTCTTCGGTATGGTGACCGAAGTCATCATGGAACTCGCACCACTTGTTCTTGTTTCTCCGAGCTGGGTTGGACTTGAGCTTCCCCGGTAGTTTCCACTTTTCATCATTTCTGTTGAGGCTAAATATCTCTTTTCGGGGCAGAGCTAGTGGAGTGTAGTTGGTGTATTTGGGTTGAAGTTCACCCCTTCTCCCGTCTTTCTTCGGGCTCATCTCTCTAGCTCCTACTTTCTCTTTCCCTTTCCTTGAGCCGCCCTCGGGCCTGCTCTGGTTATTCTTTGTGTCTCTCGGATCTGACGATCCCTTCAATTTTGCAGCGGCCTTGTTGAACTCTTCGGTTCTGATGAACGCATCGGCCATTTGGAGCACGTCAGCTATTTTGGAGGGGTTCTTCATTGAGAGTTCGTCACGGAACTTCCCTTCCTGGAGCGCGTGCTTCAAGGCGAAGATGGCCACGTCTGGCTGCAAGTTTGGTATGTTTGTTGATTCCTTCATGAATCTGGCCATGAATTCTCTCAGACTTTCGTCTCTTTCTTGTTGGATTGAGGTCAGTTCTGCTGTGGTTCGCTCGGGGCGATTGTTGCTCACGAACTGTGTGCAGAATCTCTTTTTCAGCTTTTTCCAGCTCTTGATCGATCCCTTCGGCAGCGATCTAAACCACTCTCCCGCCACTCCGGTTAGCGTGGTTGGGAAGTATTTACACCAACATGCTTCGGAGTAGGGACTCAAGAACATTTGCTGTTCGTATGAGATGACATGATCCCTCGGATCTGTGATTCCGCTGTAGGTTAGGTGCGCTGGCAGTCTTACTTTCGGTATTTCTTCCATGATCAGCTCGTCCGAGAAAGGGGATGACGTAGGAGTCATGATTCTTTTCCCGAGTCTAGCCCTGATGCCTTCGTTTGCCGAGGTTCTGTGATTAGAACGCTCGGGCGTACGATGGGGGCTAGGGGTTCGATCATGCCTCCTGTCTCTTCTTCTTTCTCGGCTACTGACCTCGGGTCGTTCGCCAGACCTGCTCGACTCACCTACCCCGAGTCTCGTATGGATCGAAGGTCTTAACCTTGAATGGACCGAGGGTCTCAACCTGCTGAGCACCGAGCTTCGGATCCGAGTGTTACGAGTAGTTGATTCGCTTTGGAGAGCTGTTGGAGTAGGCGATGGTCTCGCAAACCAATCTGGTTGCTGTTGTGCCCTTTTTTGGGTGTCCCACGTGCTTTCCATCCACCTCGACGTCAAGTGTGTACCTGTCAAGGGAAGGAGTTCTCGTTCGGGTCTGGACACTTCCACACTGGGTGGCTCGTTCAGCCTTCGCCTGGTCCTCCTCTCTTCTCTGCGGTCATTTGCCAGCCCTTGCTGCTTCTCATTGAAGAGGAAGTTTTGCATGATGGTCATGGCCGCAGTGAGCTCTTCCCTAGTTGGAATCGCAGGTCCTGCATTTGTGGCGGTCGTAGCTCTGCTTGGCTGTGACCTCGCCATCGATTGAGGGTGCCCCTCTTGGTCAGATTCTGAATCTGACCGCACCATCATATCGTCGTCATTGTTGTTAACAACATCGCTCACCATTTTCGCGGAAAGAGGTGATTGATGTCTTTCAAAGGCTTTGAAGTGTTCTTCCCCACAGACGGCGCCAAATTGTTCCGGTGTTGTAAAGATGGAAACAATGGGCTTTGAATGAAGGCCCTTTTGTATGTGTTGAAGATCTTGCTTGTTTGAATGAGTGGAGTCCGAATTCACCTGCACAATAGCAAAGTTACTAGCCTCGGGGGTGTTTCCGAGGAAAGCCCCTCCGATGCCTAAGTAAGAATGATGCTCGGATTCTAGAGAGAAGTTCTCTAGAAGAGTAGTCTTAAGGCGGTAAATTCGACGTACCTTGAGGTGTGAGCCTTGGCGGCCTATTTATAGTGTTTGCATAATAAATGCCCATAGGTCATTTATTGCTATTGGGCCTTGGGCCTTGATGGATGGCTGACTAGCCATTGGTGGGTTTGATGCTGTTTGTTTAGAGCCATTGGGCTTTGGACTTAGTGGCCCAATTGAGAATCAATTGGGAGCCCAAACATATTTGAAGTATACTTACACTAGCTAGTAGCCCAGTATGATTGTATGAATGGTATGATTCTTTTTTGGCAGTGTTTGTGAATGGAAAAATTTGCAAGCTAGGATCCAAGGTTGATCAAAGTGTATGGATTTCGTATACAAAGGATTCGACATTCCTGGAAATACACAGATAGAGGTCCACCGATTCCCAGCACTCAAGTCTCAACACACTAGGTACGGTGTATCAATAGATTATGCACCCTTTGGAGTAAAGTCGTAAACACACCTCATGAGTCATGACTCATGTACATCCTCGTGGTTCGGAGATATTCACGGTGATAACAAGCTCTTTGATACATAATGGTGTTCCCTCAAGGTTTAGTTCACTTCCAGATCAACATTGGTAATACAAATTAAGGGTTATGCAATTTCTTCATTTGGTAGTCAAAACCCTGGAAGAGTTGATATTCCTAATAGTATATTTAATTTGGTACTACACCACAAATTTTGGATGATGTTCTTGTTAAGACCTTTCAGCTAGTACCCCAAATGAAGATCGATTTTGATTTTTGAAGCTGTTGTCGGAACGCTTTGGATAGCTTACGAAGTCGACATCTGAACTAGACCTCGGTGTGTGTGCACTATTATATGTATGTACGTACTACATTGTGCCATTGTGCCATTGTGGTGAATAAGATGACATGAACATTGTATACTCGTATTTAACTTTAGTATTAGCAAGATTTTGAATCCGATATGTTTTTCGAAAACATAGCTACAACCGTTGTGGTTCTACGAGCAAATCTTACAATATCCAGAGTTCCATTTATGTACAACTGCTATAAGAGTCAAGCTAGCCTTTATCTCTCTTTCGTAGGTTATGCCATCTTGCTTACAAGTTATTGTAATTCCGTGTCACATGAGATTCCTCCATTTGTAATTGAAGAGTCAAGATTTTAAATGACCGCAGTGTGTCGAAGAAGCTACAGTCTAAAATGATTCGAGGAACCAAACTTGCAAATCTTAAAGAGTCCAGAGTCCAGACCCATCTTCAATCTAGTAAAGTTGACATTCCATTCCGTACTGACAATGTACAAAGTTCTGAAGTCAGCATATATTCCTTTGTGTAAGCTATGTCATCTTCCTGTCAATTCTCATTTCTGACAAAAGCAGTTAAAAAAAAAAGGTTCATGACAACAAGTATACACGACTCCGAACCGCAGCCGAATTGGCCTTGGAATTAAGTGACCCTTCACTACACATAGAGCTATTTATTCACCCTCATATTCCTTCATCTGCTTGCAGCATGGCCTTGTTTCCTCTTTCAACTTTTACAGCTGGGTAATAATTTCAGCTGTGATCACAGTTCAACCTCGACCACATTCATCTGCATCTATCAGTACCTTATGTAAACTCGGACTCTCCATTTCACTTTAAGTACCCGTGTCAGATCCTTAACCTTAACCACGTACATTTGAGCAGAATATATATTAGATGGATGCACTGCACCTAGCTAACCCAAATCTTGTACATCAAGAAAAGTACCTTAGCTTTGTGCTAGTGTTTATTTTCTGAGTTCATCCTGATAATCTCTGACAAAAGCAAAAAGAGTCCTTATCAGTAATGGAATCATTAGATCTGCAAATAATCAATATATATTATACACATTAAAAGACAAACCAGAACCTGATTCTAAGGGTTTTTTCTAACTGTTAGCTGAATTTATAAAAGGTCTGCTACAGTTGCCATCCTGAAGTATGAGTATACGACATATGTATTGGTTTTCCCAGATGGTAAAATGAGCATTGACATACGCACATATGAGCAGGACTTTCCAGATGAAGGCACATAAATTTTGTATAAAAAGCGCACAATAATGTGCTACTAGATATACTCATATAGTCACATACATATATGCTAAAATTCCTTTGCACAAGTAGTAAAACCTTTGTCACTTTTATGGAATTTTTTCGAGATTGAGCAAGATATGGAATATTACTAACATTAATAACCCAAGTCCACATTCCAACTTCAACAACTAAAATCTTAAGGCGCAGCTGAATATTCCTGTTTAATATGACAAAATTTTATATCAGCCAATCGTTTCAATTTCAACTTGATCTCATCGGGTAAATATTTTTGTTTTGGGGGTAAATATTCTCATTAAAGTTTACATAGATACTATGGAGTATGTAGGATGGAAATGGGAAGCCGGAAACAGAAATGAATATGGAGAAACACGCAAAAGAACTATTCATACAATTAGCAAACACGGATTCACCAAAACTACCGCACTGAAATTAATAGTTTTGCCTAAACTTTTAACTGTTCTGTTTATTGTGATCAAGACTATTTCCCATAATAATACGGAGCAACACATAAGCTGTTACCTGAATGTAGATGATCGACATTCTTGCACATGCAGGCAGAATCTATTCTAAAACATAATTTTTAGGGAATCCTAGACTCCCATAAGGGCCTTTCCTTCAAGTATACATAACAAGAATAATGTATCCAATCCTTGATCAATATTATGTCACTTGTTCTTTCATATTTCTTTACGCTATACTAAGTATTGTATTTTAAAATCTTAAATGCTTTTAATCCGCCTAGTATTTCTTAAGTTAATATATATATGACTTCAGAGCGTTTGATTCCCTTATTTCTACATTACCTTTGAGCTCCACTATTTTTCAGACATATGAAACAGTGTATCTTTAGTCTGTTACAAGTATATTGTAAATATCATAAACAATCTGTGTATGCTTGTCCTATAGGTCGTTAGCGTCCAACACATTTCATTCTCCTATAACTAACATATTTTAGGTAATAGTTCTCGACTATTTAGGACTAAAGTTTTGACAGGATTTATGTTGAGTTGTGATAAATTTTCTTTGGAAAAGCATCCTAGGTAGAGCATTTTTCGGGAGACTCTTGGACAGGCATTACAAGTGAAGGAAAGGGTTAAAAGCATTACACTTAAGCTCAAGAGCAAGTAACAAATGTACTATTACTACAAATAATTGCCATTTTTTTCTTGTATTAGTTATGACACCAGCACATAGCACAGAACAGCCTCGTATAAACCCTTGAAGTGGAAGGCAATTACTAAAAGATTTCAGCTTCATCAGTGAATTTCTGGTCATTAATTATCCAACAGCTTTGTGTAGGAAATTAGGCGAAAACAGAAGTAAAGAAACACAAAGATTTACATGATGAATGAATATACAAACAACAGAAATAAGATAAGCATTCATAATTTTCTAAAAACAGCAATAGTGACAGTCAATTTCTTTGGCACACTGGAGTAGTTGACAGTTATCTCAGTTTGAAAGGTACTGACACAATGTACAAGCTACCAACCGGTGTCATAAAAAATTCAAAGCATTTACTGATGCTAAATTCACAGACTCAGAAAATTTAGGCATCAGACAATCAAATGCAAACTTTTTTCCTTTGAAATGACCAAACATGCAATGATCACACATCTCTCATAGTCCACACAGTAACATACGAAGTACTATACTAAGAAAGGTTGAGCTCCACAGGTCACCTTTACAGACATAAAAGGGAAACCTTTCAAAAAAAAGATTCTCTTTGTAGCAAGATTTTCCATGGTAAATTTTAAGAAAGCTAGCAAGCTAAAGTAATCTGGAGTACGGACTGACTAACCTGTATAAATAGGTTGCTGCAGCAGTTCAAATTTTTCATTGCAAACACAGCAAGTCTATCCACAAATCTTAGTTGCCTCGTACCAACTTCCATTTCCATAATCTTCTTCTCTTTGCATCCATACACAGAGAAAACAGGAGAAAAAAATCCCTATAAAAAAAGCAGTGTAAAAGGAAAGAAAATATCATTCCAAACTTCTAAAATATGGAAGCAGTGAAGCGTTTAGTAGATGGAAAGCCAGTGGTTATATTCAGCAAGAGTACATGTTGTATGAGCCACACAGTGAAGCAACTAATAAGCAGCTATGGAGCAAATGCAACCATTTATGAACTCGATGAATTACCAAATAGAAATGAGATTGATAAAGCACTGCAAAAACTTGGGCTTAAGCCTAGTGTTCCAGCTGTTTTTATAAACCAAAGGTTTGTTGGTGGAGCTAAAGAAATTATAAGTTTGCAAGTCCGAGGCAGATTGGTTCCAATGCTGATGGAGGCCGGGGCTATTTGGGTCTGGAAAACTCACTAGTTCTTTTACTTCCCTTTATTTTCCCATATAATGTTTCCTTTTTTTTATTTCACCAAAAAAAGAGAACAGAGGACAGTAGTAGACTAATATACAAAACTAAGGGGCTCCGGCCCTGTTGAGTCTGCAATGTCCACGGAATTCAAGGCTTTAAAACAGAGAACGCATCCCCATGCTAATGTATGTCCCTTATGTATCCTGCATGAATATACTTAACACTTATAAATTATGATTACTTTCTTAAAATTTGAATGCATGCTAGCAAATTAAATCTATCAGCATTGTCCACTAACGGTAATTATCTAATGCAAATTCAACAGTAACTCATTAAAGCACAGTCTAATATCACAATCAGTGAAAAATATGATAAACATCAATTAGGGAAAGAAAGAACAAGGAAACAACAAGACACAAAAATCCTAGTTAAAAAGCATAAAAGAGGTATCAATTCTAAGCAATCACAATTCTTTCCCCAAATTGTACGTGGTAATGGGTAGGAAACTAAGGAATTGTACATCTGAAATCTGAATAAGAGGGAAAATTCTGACTTCAGTCTGTTGCGTCTGAATTTCACAGGTCATGTATCTATGACAAAAAAAAAGTATTTGTCAAACAGATGCTGAATGATGACATTGATGTAAGGATTTTCTTAATGTACTGGACAGCCAGTTATTGAAATGACAACAGAAAGAAGAACAATACAAGGAAAAGAAAAGAAAAGGAAATCCGTATCCACAAAATTTGTGTCTCCCTCCTAGTTATTGGACAGCCCAGTGGTGAGGATCCCATTTCATGATAGAGAAGCCCTGAAGATGATTGACGAGAAATGGTAGAAATGCAATTTAGAAGTTTTGTATTATAGGAAGTAGATTTTAGTTAAGAAAAGCAAAGAACAGGACATTACTCCACAACTGTAGGAAGAATGAAGATCTTTCCACTACAACTGAAGTAAGATATAGCTGCCAAGAATGTGCAGGTCATCATATTTTGTTTTTGTCAAATTGTAATCCCACATTTTAGTAATTGATTACATAGTATTTTGCAAATCATGAGTCCCCTTTCCTTTGAAGTTGCAATTTAAGAAGGGGGTATGCTACCAATAATTTTCTGTTACAGGAAAATAACCCTTCATACTTTCATCAAGTTCGAATTAATTCAATAATGAAGGTTCCTGCTTCTAATGCAAGTTTTTATTCTCTGTAAGCACCTAATTGATATAGAGTGTTATAAGACCAAATTTCAGCGTAAGAAAAGGAAAACAACACATGCTACATTGTGAGTGCAGAAACCAATACTACATGATAATCAACATGAAGTGAAGTAACTAAAGAAAGATATATAAAGCATTTCTGAAAAACACAATATCCTACGATTGTAAACTAACTAAATACGCTTCTGGTTGTGTATGCAGTAACTAGGAATGTTCCTATTTGCTTGCCCTCTTTTCAGATAAAATATAAAAGACATTGCATAAAAACTATATAAACTCCTTGCATCGTCCACAGCAACAGGTCACTGGGAAAGGTTGACAGCTTGTGAAGAATGGTTGTTTAACGTATATAAAAATAACAGACCATGGGGACATTACAGGAAATTTATTGAGCAATGGTCTTGCAGCTCAGTTTACTGTTCTTTGTCTGCTAAAATACAGTGCATTGTTACTGGGAACAACTCACAAGAAATAGCAAACATCTATAAAACTCAACATGACCATATTTTCTTAATTGATGAAAGTACCAAGCAGATTTCAGTTTCTGAATCCTGTCAGTCTAAAAGATCATATCAAGTGTTTTACATCAAGTGAAACAATGAAAATTGTCAGTTAAAAAGTAAAGCAGGTTTGTAATTACCAGAGTGCGTTATTGTAAATATCTCAGAGCATATTTTGAGAAATTTCATGCAATCCACACTTCAATTTAACTGTTTGGAGTATTAGTTTATGCTCCAAACCAGGCACCAAGTACGGTCAGAAGGCCAAGTAGTGACAAACCAGGAATATTGACTATCAACAATAGAGGCATGTCAAGGGAACACGACAAGCAATATCAGGTTGCCTCATTCACTGTATGAAACTGATCTAGATAACAATCACATACGGAGAAAAAAGAATCACATTTTTTTTCCCTTTGGAAATATAGAGAGAAAAGAAAAGAAAAGGTGGAATATCAGAGTACGTAACTGATTTAGATGTCAGAGCCACAATCTTGCTATGCACGTTGTAGTTTACAACAGATGGGTGACTCAAAGGTGACATTCCAGCTGTACTTGAAGTACAGATGAGTTTATTCCTCTGACACAGGTATGTACGTATTCCCTCAGTCCTTTAATAAGGGTAGATTGCACTAGATCCTTATAGGAAGGTTGCCAATAAAATGACCATTGGCTTCTCGTAGGGCTGCCTTTTGATACCTGTGGGCTGTGGCTATCTTGTTTCTGGAATTCTGCTTATCAAAAGAATATGGTGTTAGATAACCAGAATGGAACCTTTCTATTATGATAAAGATAATAGGAATCAATTAAGATGCTAAGATTCATACCAGAATGCTAAGGTTATTAATTTTCCACACCACTCCACCAAAAGAGACAATATAGCTAAAATGAATCACACATGTACGCGGTTTATATGGCACAATAGACAATTAAGAAGAGAGACCTTTTCACTACACTTTGAAATGAGGCAATCAAATTAAGATAACTTTATTTACATTTAAGATTTTACATTTATTTTCATTTCTCATTATCACAAAAACAGTCATACTAGTTTTTAACCCTTAACTTATTTTCGGTGTACAGGCCCATGATTGCGGATGCTGTAATATATTGAAGCATTGTGATCGTAGGTATATAAGATATGATCATGGAAAATCATAATTTAATGAAGATGTAATCTAAACTTCAGATAAAGAAAATGTTGCAGCCCAGTCATCCTGTGACATTTTTCCATTCGATGCTACATCAGTGACTCAGGATTTTCTGATGGTGTCAGAATACAATACCTAATAATCGCAATAACATAAAGAAACATTAGGTTTAGAAGGCTAATAAAATTACTGGTTTTTCTTAAGCACGAAAGAACAATTTTACTTGTACCATCGATACTGTAATTTATGTGCGCCACTTCATTTATTAAAGTTAAGAGGCAGTAGAAAGATAATACACTGCGAAGAGAGATTAATCTGATACATTTTTCTGCTGGGAGGAATCATCCTTTCATCCATTTCTTCTTACTCTTCCCCACTTCATCTACTATCCTGCCCTGTCCTGACTCCTGCTATGATACTGGACACTCGAACGTGGGTATGACACTTAGACAATTCTTTTTGGACCAAAATCATGCAATATTTTCATAAGAAGAATGTCCTTGTGTTGTAGTTAAATACACCCCCTCTAATATCGAAGCATAAAAAACAGCTAAAACTCTACTACAGTTTTCGGTGCCTAGTTATTGCTCTTTAAGTAAAAATTGCACAAAACACTGGGATATATGCGCCATCCTAATCCAACTGTAAAATTTCACAATAACAGAGAATCTTTTGATGAAGCTCATAGGTGTCGTGCAATGTGTAGAAGCTCATAGCATTACGAACCTAGACATGATTTCCACATCATGTACAGTCAATCAACAAAGCGATTTCTTTGAAAGATATCAATGATGAGCATAAAGGAACCCTCATTAAATTTTATGTGGTACCCAAGCATCAAGTTGTTCAAGTTCAAGTTCTTATCAGCACTTTCAATTCTTTATTAGAAAAGAGTAAACACGGTTAGATCAGTAACAAACAATTCCTTCTTAAAAATGACGGTCATATCTAATTGCTTCTGTAGAACTCTAGAAAATTATGAAGAATCATGGTCATTGTCAACACTGAGAGAAAATATATTTTGGAATAAAAGGATTCACCTAGAATATCATTTCTCCACAACTTTTGAGAATATTATCAGCGAAAAGGTATCATGCACTGACCAAGTTGAACTATAAATAGATGGCAGGATATCTCACATTTACTCACAGCAGAAACAAGAAATCCATTAGTAAACCTGAATGCAATACCACATTCAACCCTCCATCTGCCTGATTGTTTTTTGTATCCAGAAGAATCTGCAGTAAGAAAATAGAAAAGGCAGCAATTAAAAAAAAACCTTTACACCTCTCAAAAGCCAAAGCTACCAAAAAAATCTAGCTAATTAACAAGCAATGGATGTTGTGAACCGTTTGGTTGTACAGAAGCCTTTGGTAATCTTTACTAAAAGTTCTTGTTGCATAAGCCACTCAGTCATGCAACTCATAAGTAGTTATGGAGCAAATGCAACAGTTTATGAACTGGATAACATGTCCAATGGACAAGAAGTAGATAAAGCGCTCCAAATTCTAGGGCTTCGGCCAAGTGTTCCTGCTGTTTTCATAGGCCAGAAGTTAGTAGGTGGAGCTAATGAGATTATTAGCCTGCAGGTTCAAGGAAGACTTGTGCCATTGCTCAAGGAGGCAGGAGCTTTATGGGTGTAGAATAAAATACCTTACATCTAGCAAGAATTCATTTACGACATAATATTCAGAGTTAATCTTTTTTGGTACTGTTTAATTATTAGATTTGTAACTAAGAAGGGACTAGTTTCTTCTTTTTGATTTCCCTCCATCTCTTTTTTTTCTAATAGGATGGAAGGGCATTACATATAGCCCCAAGTGTAAGCTCAAGTAATGAAGTATCTATTCCACTTACTTATTGTCAAACTTCCATATTGATGCACTCCATATTATTTAGTGTTTTCTCAATAAATTATAATTTCTGCAAATATTTTCGGACTTAGGAGTTTTCATAAACAATTTTAGAGAACCAATGATACCTAAATCACAGTTGGGAGCCAACAATGACTAGAAAATGACACCATAACATGGTCTTTGGAAACATTTATTTTTGAGCGTAGACATATAGAATTATAAACATGGAGCACCAACAGTACGAGACATAAAGGAAAGGTATATAACCTATAACATCAGAGATTTTTCTTACAACTTTACGTAGCTAAAGCACCAACTTACACTATATACATGTCATTTGTATCAATACCGACGTGAGAGGCATCTTACAGGATGGATTTGGAACCAAATGACCATTGATACATAAGTATTCCTTTAACATCAATACTTTCACAATCTGCATTAATAAAATCAATGACTGTGATCTTGGGACTCGAGACAGTGAAGTTATGTAATCAAAATAAGGAAGGAGAATTATGCAACAAATTCCTAAAATTCAATTAATTTTAGATTCTTAGGATCACTCATTTAGATCATGGTGATAAATATTTCGGAGTACTAAGTCTTTTATGAATACAAGGATCTTATGTCCACCAGAGAAAAGGATGGGGAAGCTAGAAGGAGCAACATATTGTGACCCCTTGTCAATGAACACGTAAGAGCAGCTATAAATGTTCTGAGAAAAATATGTGATGTAGTTCAATGCAATTCATGCTTCACTTTTACTGTAATCAAGAATAAGCTTTTTGAATTGTAAAATCAAGCACGTTTACTTGGAGGGTTATTAATTTTACTTACAGTCGAGTAGAAACAGCCAAATTAACTTAATTATATTCCTAGAATATGGGTCTTTACAATCCTCCAAACCAGACACCGGGTATTGTCATAAAGCCAACTGATGATAAACTAGGAATAATGACTATTGAGGTGTGTCAAGGAAACACAACAAGCACTATCAAGTTGCCTCTTTTTTTTCCCTTCTGAAATAAAGAAAGAAAAGGAGGAATATCAGGATACGTAACTGATTTTGGATGTCAGAGATATAATCTTCTTTCCGGCATTGAAGATTACCACAAAAGGTTACTCAAATCTGAATTTTCTGTTGTACTTTAAATACAGCTGATTTTATTCCTCTGATGCAGGCTTGTCCTTATCCTCTCAGTTCATTGTTGAGCTCCCTAGATCTCTATAGAAAGGTTTCCAACCAAAATGGCCATTGTCTTCTTCCAGGACTGTTTTCTGAAACCAGAGGCTATTCTGTTTCTGAAATTCTGCTAATCAAAAGAATATAGTGTTTGAAAACCACAATGGAACCTTTCTATTTAGAAAAAGCTGACGAGAATCAATTAAGAGTTTAAGACACTAGTATTCATTGCTCAATGCTAAGGTTGTGAATTTTGTGCACCACATCCACCCAAAGCAATAGAATAACTTCATAAATGTCACATGTATATGTGGCTGTTGAGGCACAAGAGACTACCGAGGAACAGAGGACTTCTGATTATGATCTGAACAATCAAAATTTTATATATTCTCATTTAAATTTTACATTTATTTTCAATTTCTCATGATTACAAAATAGTCATGGTCTAACCCTTAACTAAGATTCTTTCTACACTTCCTTGACAAGAGACATTGATGCTGTGCTTAGACTGTTGAATAACATCTAAACCTGACAATAGACTAAATCATTCAATTGGACACATATTCTTAGAAGTTAGTTGATTCTCATTTCCAAAATCATTTCTCCTTTACCAAGCACTCTATGAACCCAACAGATATGCAAAACATACGGACAGATTGTTGAGGAATTCCCTGGATTCAGTGAAAATTAAGGCAATGTTACACACCAGTTATGCATCAATGTTTTGCTAACAAATTTTTTTCCCATTCCATATCACCAAAACCATTCTAATCATTACAATAAATTCTCAGCTATGATGATTAATTATAAATTGTCTTATCAATATCAGTTAATGACCCCAAAAAGATAAAATGAAGCTCTGTAGAAGCGAATGGAATTAACAAATCACGAAGACTGTATTTGCAATTCAATATGCCAGTAATAACAAAGAACATGAAACAAAATGTTAATGTTTTTTATCAGAGTTCCCCATGCCTAATTGCTAGTTTTCTAGTAAGAATTGAATGTGAGATTAGCATTTCTCACTAATTGAGAATCTTTTCAGGAAGCTAAAGGTTCGTGCAGTGTGTAAAACTTCACAATAAGCCGGAACTAGAAAAATATTTCTATATCATGTACTGTCAATCAACATAGAAATATCTACCAGAGATATCTAAGATGAGAATAATGGAACCCACATTATACTCTATGTAATACCTTTGAGCGTCAAGTTGTTTCTATCCTCAGCATCTTCTTCAAACCCTTCGGTACAAGAAATTAACACGCTAATTCCATCTGTAATAAAATGAAGATTCCATGTTAAAAACGTCTTATCTCTTTTCTTCTATGAAACTATAGAAAAACTACATTCTCGGAAGGACTTTGGTCATTGTCAAGACTGAGAAAAGAGATATTTTGGAATAAAAAGATTTCCACTGTTTATCATAACATCCACAACTTTGAGAATATTATTAGAGAAAAAGTATTATCCACTGATCAAGTTAGACTATAAATACATGGCATGATAGTTCATATTTACTCATATCAGAAGCAAGACATCCATTCCTAAAACTTGATCACAACACCAAATTCAATCCTTACTCCTTAGTGCCTGCTTCTTTTTTGTTTCCTAAGACGCTTCACAAAGAAAGACAAAAAATACCCTTCAAACCTCTCAGAAGCTAAAGTTATAAAATTGTAGCTAACAAGCAATGGAGGTTGTGAACAGATTAGTAGAACAGAAGCCTTTGGTAATCTTCACCAGGAGCTCTTGCTGCATAAGCCACTCAGTAATGCAACTCATAAGCAGTTATGGAGCAAACGCAACAGTATATGAGCTCGATAACATGTCCAATGGGCAAGAAGTAGATAAAGCGCTCCAAATACTAGGACTTAGGCCAAGTATTCCTGCTGTTTTCATAGGTCAAAAGTTAGTCGGTGGAGCTAAAGAGATTATTAGCCTGCAAGTTCAAGGAAGACTTGTGCCATTGCTCAAGGAGGCAGGAGCTTTATGGGTTTAGAATAAAATTTCTTACATTTCACGAGGATCTAGTTTCTTCTTTTTAATTCCCTTCCATCTGTCTTTTTCTTAAGATGGAAGGGTATACATAGCTACTAGTGTAAGTAGCAGCCTACATTTCGTTGCATCTTGCAATTTCAAGTAATGAAGTATGTATTCCGCTAAACTCCTTCATTGATGTATTATCTAGTGTGTTATACATTAAAATTTAAAATCCAGAATCAAATATGCTAAGACTTCAGTTGTTAAAAAACACAGTTTTGAGCCAAATAGCTAAAAGGTGACAGCAGAACATTGTCTGGAAAATATTTATCTGTGAACAGCCATATAAACATGGAATACCAAGAGTAAAAGAAATAAAGGAAAAGAATACAATCTACAACATTGGAAATAATTCTACAACTCTGTTGGATATAAAGTCCCGATCCACATTAATAATAAGCCAAAATATGTCATTTTGTATCAGAGGTGTTGGAATTAGATGACCTACTATGAGTATTCATTTTAATATCAATATTTTAACCATCTACATTAATCAAAGAAAAGGTGAAATAAAAAAAATGACTGTCATGCTTGGACATGATTATGCCCCTATGGAAGAAAATACGGAAGGAAAATTATCAAACAAAATCTTAAGGTTCAACCATTGTGATTTTTATATTGAGAAAATTAACAGGTTAGGGAGGCTACGAAGAGAAACAAATTTACAAGGATTGCTGTAAAAATTTGAGAACAGAATATAAGATATTTAATACAATCCATGCTTCACTTGTAGAGTTGTACTGTACTCAAGAATCAGTTTATCTTGTACAATCAAGCATATTTTAATTAAAAAATGGTACGTAATCAGTACAGTACAGTAGGGATGCCTTAAATACTATTAAATCAACCAAATTATATTCCAAGGAAATGGAATCCTCCAAACCAGACACCAAGTACGGTCAGAAAGCCAAAGTGGGAATATTGACTATTTGAAGTTGAGGCATGTCAAGGAAACACGACTAGCTACATCAAGTTTCCTCATTCACTATATAAAAATGTCTAGATAACATAAAAAAATCACATTTTTTCCTTCTGAACATAAAGAAATGAGTGAAAGGAAAAGGTGGAATCTCAGGGTACGTAACTGATTTAGATATCAAAGCAGTGATCTCTTGAATCTTAAACACGTAGTTTACGAAAATGAATGACTCAAAGCTGATATTCCAGCTGTACTTGAAGTACAGCTGATTTTATTCCTACTTCCTCTGACACAGGCATGTCCTTATCCCCTAAGGCCTCAGTTCGTTGATAAGAGTAGATTGTCCTAGATCCTTATAGAAAGGTTGCCAAATGAATTGGCCATTCGCTTCTCGTAGGGCTGTCTTACAATACCAGAGGCTATATTGTTTCTGAAATTCTGCTTATCAAAAGAATATGATGATAGTAAATCAAAATGGAACCTTTCTTTAAAGATAAAGCCGACGGGAATCAATTAAGATGCCAATATTCATACCTCACTGCTAAGGTTGTGAATTTTCCACACCGTTTCCACCAAAAGCAAAAGATTTGCTGCATGAATCCCTCATGTTCTTGTCTGTCGTGGCACAATAGACAATCAAGGAGCAGAGAACTTTTCACTATACTATCTAATCAGCCAATCAATTTAGATAAGCTCATATTCTCTTTAAAATTTTAACTTTTTTTTTTTTCAATTTCTCATAATCACATAATAGGCATTCTAGCCTTTCACCCTTAGCATAGTAACATTAACGTAAATTCTTATACAGTGACACCATTATGAATGCAATTATATATTCATGCATATTGATCGCTAAGAATATAAAAAAAAGAGATGGAAAATCAGAATAACTTATGACAAATCAGAAGATCAGATCGATAAGCCAAAATTGCTGCCCTTTTTCCTGTGACAATATTTTACTCGGTATTGAGTGACTGAGTTGATTTTTTTCTGTGTTGTGAACGTGTGAGAAAGTGATAGTATCTAATCCTGATTACATCAAGGTTCCACTAGGCTATCGCAATCACTCATTTATTCTATCTACCCAAGTACAATTCGACTTGTACAGACGATACTGCAATTTATGTGCAGATACAGCTCCACATCATCAATTGCACGGAAGAGGCAGAAAAAGATAAATAATAAAACAAACAGAACCTTATTCGACTCACTTGTGTGCTGTGATCATCCTTGCCTTCCTTTTTACTTCCCCAACACGCCTCATACACGTTCAATTCATGCTCTATCCTGCATGATCCAGAATAGACCATGTTGACACTCTGTTCACACTATATATTCATTTTATCTTTGTCTAATGAAATAGTTTCGACCCTGCATATGACAAGATCTTAATATGGCTTTCAGCATTAATGAAATACCTTTTTCCATGATGTATTTTACCTGTCTAATGAAATAGTTTCTACCCTGCAGTCCTGCACAGAATGGTGAAGATTAAGACATAGAGGCCACTTTTGCAAGTAGTTCATTACATGCTTGAATAAACTAATAATACTTGGTTCCCTGTTCCATTTCGCGAAAACTATTCCAATCATTAGAAGATTCATGTCAGTTCTGTATTTAGTATCATTACATTAGCTACAACAACACAGAAACAACCAAGCCTTAGTCCCAAAATGATTGGAGTCGGCTAACATGAACCATTAAAGGAACCGTCTGTTGAACGTGAAGAGAAATAAAATTGATGAAATGCCTTATTATGAACACAAAACGACGAATTTCCTTATCCAAATCACACCATGGATACGAGCGAATTCTGTTTATAGAGAAACATGATTTAAATCTTTGCAATTCAACATGCCCACTATTATCAAAGAAATTTTTTTCCAAAGGTAAACCCTTTTCTTTTCTTTTACTAGTTTCTGCTGCCTAATCCCTATTTTAGCATTTCTAGCTAATGGAGAATATCTTGAGGAAGTTCTTAGGTGTTTTGTGATGCGTAAAAGTTCATAATACTTCGAATCCAGACATGACTTCTATATCATGTACGGTCAATCAGTTTTTTACAAAGGATATCATTAATATATGATTAAAATGGAAACACTGTTACTCTAATCTGTAACAAAAAAGAAGATTCCGTTTGATAAACTTCAATGTTTTTCATTGATTTCTGAGGAAGTCATAAAAAACTAGGTGCTCAGAAGAACTATGGTCATTGTCAAGACTGATAGAAGATATTTTGGAATAAAAGGATTCCCACTGAGTACTGTTTCTTCCATAACTTTTGAACATGATATCAGGACAATAAAAAGGTATCATGTACTTACCTAGTTACACTATAAATAGATGGCATGCTAGCTCACATTTACTCACAGCAACAGCAACAAGTCCATTTGTGAATCCTTCTCACAGCACCAAATTCAATCCTCATCTGCCTGCTTCTCTTTTGTATCCAGAAGAAGCTTCACAAAGCAACCAAAAAAACAACAACATAAGAACTCTTCGTTCCTCCCAAAACCTTAAGTCACCAATATTCAAGATTATAAGCAATGGATGTTGTGAACCGCTTTGTTGAGCAGAAGCCTTTGGTAATCTTTACCAAGAGTTCTTGTTGCATAAGCCACTCAGTGACGCAACTCATAAGCAGTTATGGAGCAAATGCAACAGTCTATGAGCTGGATAACATGTCTAATGGACAAGAAGTAGATAAAGCGCTCCAAAGATTAGGGCTTAGGCCAAGTGTTCCTGCTGTTTTTATAGGGCAAATATTAGTTGGTGGAGCTAAAGAGATTATTAGCCTGCAGGTTCAAGGAAGACTTGTGCCAATGCTCAAGGAGGCAGGAGCTTTATGGGTTTAGAATAAAAGAACTACATTTAGCAAGAAAACTACAATGCCATAATTTTCAGATTTGATTTTTTTTTCTTTTTTTGTTGCTATAAGTTTCATATTTGTAACTAAGAAGGATCTAGTTTCTTCGGTTTTGTTTCCCTTCTACCTGTCTTTTTCATGGTAGGATGGAAGGGTAATTGACATTAGCCCCTAATGTAAGAAGCAGTCTACGTTTCATGGTGTTTTCAAATTTCAAGTAATGGAATATCTATTTAACTGAACCTCTGTAAAACTCCACAAGAATGTATTACTTCGTTTTGTCTCAGTTCATTTAAAAGATTCAGCATCATGTATGCCAGACATCAGAGTGGTCATATAAATCTATAGTAGAGCAGTCCCAATTTGGAGAAAAAAATAGTGAGACGATGACACTAGAGGATGGCGTAGCAATTATTCATACAAGGACACAGACGTAAATACCATGGAGCACCAAGAGTAGAAGGAATAAAGGAAAATAGCCTACTACATTAGAATTAGTTCTAACAAACTTCATAGGTTATAACTTATAAGGCAACAATTCACATTAAATAATATCTAATACTTGTTTCTTTGTAACAAATCTGGTAAAGTGGAAAGGCTTCATAAAACTTAAAAAATGGTGTTCTTGTCCACTGAAGTGTTATGATGATTGATTATTCATGTACACATATGAGTACTTGAGTTGATTCTCTCATCGCCTTTACGAAATGTTCGATTTTTTTCGGTCTTTCATGACTAGGTTATTCATATAATAAATGGTTATAATTCTTCCTATAACAGTCTTTTATTTCCACCTCTATCAGATTTCTTAACAGTAGGAAAATAAATGTTACACAATAGAGTTAGTAAATAAACTAGGAATCTCGTCTTGGAACAGAAGATTCTTAAGTGAAATGGTGTGTGTAGAAAACATAAAAGAGTGGCAAAACCAAGTCACTAGATAATGATGTTACATAAGACGTTATCCTGAAGCAATAACTGGACTAATGTGCTGCAAAAGCCAGGTTTTTTGTACATGACGACTACCCGAATTCGATGTTAATGAGAAATCAAGATGATTCTTAGCGGATTAAACTTCAAAGTGGGGGATTAATCTTGTTTGGTCCCTTGCAGTTACATGTTCGTCTTTCAGTGGTTTTGATGAAAGGACCTAGCTACTCCATCATGCAGGAAAAGGTTTCAGTGTAACAAGGTTTCTCTTGTTAGTTGGAACAGTTCTGCTCGTACTCTTTTCTGAAGAACTAGTCTCACCAAAGAACAAACAAATTTTTCATCTATGTCAAAACAAGCTTCTGTTAGTTGGTATTTGATCTTCCAAGATACTTGTTTATTTAGTAAGCTTCAATTGGAAATTATATCGTAACACTATGCAAACAAACATTGTATCAGATACGTGACACTGCGACATTAAGGGACACTTCAGTTTAAACAGACACAGAGTTACAGTCTAGCACTCTAGCTCTAGCACTTAGACATATATCTTTG